>NC_048897.1:5120802-5148715 GCF_011077185.1 Oxyura jamaicensis | reverse complement strand
AAAAAAAAAAAAAAAAAAAAAAAAAAAAAAAAAAAGAGGGCCAGAGTCTTGCTGTTGTTAAACTCAAGAATGAGCTGAAGTGCCTCTGCTTTTTTGAGAACAAGACTTACAAAGACCCAGTTCTGTTTAAGTTGCTCTAATTTTGAAGTTTTAGAAAAACAAAACAAAACAAAAACAAACAAAATCATGGATGACTCGGCAATGGTGCAACCTGTAACAGCAGAAAACTGAAGTTAAATGTGTCTGCACTGCACTCCAGTCTTCTATAATCTGACTAGATTTGATGTTTATAATTATCTCTGGATTTATGCAAGAGAGAAATATGTATAGTCACACCTATATAAAGCTAGTTAAATCAGTTTTTGCAAAATTTGTCTTCCATTTTATCATAAATATTGGAAGATCCTCAGATCTATCGGGTTGTGCAACAGGGAATTTTTTAGTACATTAATAACTACACTTTGTATAGTGGTGACATTCTTGTCACACAGAGACAATCCATGACTGGAAGTCTACTCTTGCACCATGTGTTGCCCAACACAGCAGCCCATCCCTCCTATCTGTGTATTGTCAATTTACTACTATGTCAGCCTGATAAAGTCTACAAAAGACGTGACCAAATGTCCTTTATATATCTGGGAGCAATGTTATATAGAAGTAATTCCATTTATAGAACAGATTTTCCATGTCTTTATTTTCATTTTTAACACATAATTATATTTAAAAAATGATAGTAATAAAAGTGAAAGCAGAATCATTTTATATGGGTAAAAGTGCAGCTTAGTCATAAATGAAAAGCATCATATTCAAAGCACAGGTGGATAAAGGCAGTGCTTATTGCTTCCTTTATTACAGTTTAAATAATTTATCAGCTCTACATCCTACCTATTGATTCTCTGAGCATGCAGAAAGATAAGGAATTGAAAATATTTGATGCACTTTTTCCTCCATTTTTTATCAATTTCATGATGTGTAATTGATTTATAATTTCAAATGCTGGAAGCAAACAGCTTTTGTTACTTCTGTCTGCTGGGAACACTACTGAGAACATCAATATTTTCTTTAGGAAAGCTCACATATTTTAGAAAAGATTTTTTTTTTTTTTTTTTTTTTTTTTTTTCCAGATAAGACATAGGAGTTCTACTATCATTTAAGCCTAGATTGAATCTTTCTTCAGGAACATCATGAATGAGCTCTGGGCACAGTAGGCATGAAGGCATGATACTGCAGTTTGAAAACACAATTCTTTCTGTACTGGTTAAGAAAAGTACTTTGTTTATTTGTTGAGTCAAATGTTTATTCATTAGAATTTGACTAGAGATGACAGTAAGATGGAACAAAGTTTTTTTTTGTTTGTTTGTTTTTGTTGTTGTTGTTTTTGTTTGTTTTTTTTTTTAAAAAAAAAAAGCCCCATACTTCCTATATTTGCCTAATGTAGTGGTGCACAAGAGGCGAGATGGATTTTACTAACCTTTATTTCCCTCAGCAGTGCTTCAAAGTTAATTTATCAGGTTACTGTTTGCAAGTGTTGGGCATTAACATATCTTGGTCAAAACTGTATTTCAATGGTTAGATGGGCTCTGATTATAATTAAGCATCTTGTCCCTGAAACTGATACTTTCACTACCAAAAAACTACATGATTCTGCCTAGGAAATGCAGCAGTGATAGAACAATTCCCACATAAGAAAAGGAAAAAAAAAATAGTTTTAGATGGCAAACGTGTCTGTCTCTACAAGATTTGAACATTGACAGATATAATAAGAAAATTACCTACTTGCTGTGTGAATTAGCTCACTCTTACTAAAGTCTATAAATGCTTTCAAGTGTTGAACCAGATCATCAAATAATACACATCAATTGTATTGATTGTAAAGAAACTACTCTGATTTACCCCAGCTGGAGATATTATCCCAAATATTTAAGCAGAAAAATGATCATCACGATGGGCTAATGTTTCTATTTGTGTCTCAGTTTACCAAATTGAAGGAATAATACTATCCATCTCACAGATATACTGAGAAGACTAGTTATCTTTTGCAGAAGTACTCTAGCAGTCTTGAGTGTACCATGCATATATCATCATAATCATCACTACAGAAACAAATAAAAATAGGTAGCAATATAACATTTTTCCCAGCTGTAGAGAAAATGATTTCACAGAATAAAACCTTGCTAAACCAAAAAAAACAGGGTATCTATTCAGAGCTTACTTTCAGAACAGCAGACTCAGTCATCAGCTGAGACAAGTTTACATTTGGAAGACTTGAAGGGGAGAAGTGGCTTACTTTTAAGGCACATTATTGCTCCCCCCTATACTGCAAATTGCAGGGCTGTGCATGAAGTGCCAATTTAGCTTCAAAGAAACCAGATATCATATCAAAAGCAGTGAGCACATAGCAGTACAGCACTTGGCCCACGAAAAGTCAGTCTAGTATCCTATTTTAAGGTAAGGAGAATACAAAGAAGTTTCTCTGCTACCGTACCATCCTCTAAGGAGATACTCTTGGATTGAGTCAATATTGTACCTGAGATTGTTTTCTGCAGGAATGGGGTTCTGATGAAGTAGCAGCTGTTGGCTGCTACTGAACCAGTATCTTCAGTCCTCCTCTGTGATGGGGACTATTACCTCTTTTTGAGACCTTCTAATTCACTTCACATACTTGATGTGCTTCATACTGGACACACTGGACAAAGTTGGAAGTAGAGCACTGGTGTGAGCAAAATGTTGCCCTTTCTGGATCATTTTGGTACAGAGAAAAAAAAAATCCTTCTCTTAAATTTATTTTCTCTAGCATTTATTAACCTATTATTTTGCTGTTTAAGACTCTTCATAGCTCTACCTCAAGATTTTTGCATTGCTAAACCAAATAACATGTTGAAGCTAATCACATAAGCTTTTTCTCACCCAAAGATTCTTCTTCTCAAGTGCAAATTTTCAGATATCCCCTCAGGGCAGATTTTTCTGTTTTATGCCTAGCAGTGCTAATTGGTTGGGACAGGGACCATTGTTCTCATTTTGATGTCTAAAGATTTATAAAACTTAGACGTTGATATGATATGGAAATATATGTGTGCAATCTTGTTTTTCTTACTCATATATATTGTGTAAAGGCTTTCTCCAGTTACATTGCAGCATAAGCTTTCAAGGCCTGTATACAAGCTTTTGGTATAGAATTTTAAAGATCATATTGATTCCTTGAAAGCTATGAAAAATAGTTTATTCAGGTAGCAATCTCTCTGCTACTATTTTATAAATGCTTAGCATTTCTCTATTTCTTTCAAACAGTTCTGTCAATTCAAATTTAGATTTCCTTGTAAGAAAATATAAAATTAATCTAAGTAAAGCATTTCTAAAGTATCATTGTAATACTTCAAAAATAAACAACGAAAATATATTGGTATGCCCATACTTTCAGCGCGTCTAAACTTAAGCAGTATTACATTATCACTGAAGATTTACCAAATTATAAACAAATGACTTAAATATGCATGTGGTGAGTCTAGCTCTATTTTATGAAATATAAATGAAATTCAGTGCCCTACATTGAAGGTCTATACAGCACAACTGTCATTATTAAAACTAGCAAGTTGTTTGTAGAACTTGCTGCAAAAGTAAAGGTTGTTTCAATAACTCATGGAGCTGATAATTAAACACTTTCTTTTAATTCCATCCTAAAAGTGTTTACTGTTCACTGCTTGTGCTTGTGCCAATGCTGTCTTTTCAGCTTTAGTACTTATTTCCCTCCCAGGTATATACACTGTCATTGCTTTTAAAGAGAATTGTTGTATTCCTTCATTATTCCTTCAATCACATATATTAAAAAAAAAAAAAAAAAAAAAAAAAGTGTTGTTGTTCTGCTCATTCATTTTCTCATTTTCAGGGAGAAACAAAATAAAACCTTCCTCACTTCCCTATATTTAGCATCCTGGCACTGGGATGATAAGCTGTAAAATTAACATTACACGGCTTTTCTAGAATCTTTCATCTAAGTCATTCTCCAAAATCTATCTCCTTAAAATCACACAGAAGAATGAAATAAGGCATAGGCAGCCAAAGATATTTTCTTTTAGTGCAAGTAGTGCTAAGGAAACCCACAAAGCTGCCCTCCTAACTACCCCTTATTGGACAGTTGACCAGAAAACAAATGGCTTTAAAAGTTCTGCTATAGGTCATCTTCATAGTTAGATGGGTGGTTCCTGAACTTTCCTTTCTTATTTTTCTATCTCATTACTGCCTTTATAAGCTGTATTGTAGTAGCACTTTTCTGTCTAGGTCAGTGACTTATCTGTGAGTCAGTCAAGATACGTGATATTAGGGCAGTGTGAGGTGGGGGTGGGGTAGGGGAGAGGTTTTGTAGTATATCAAGTTGAAAGTAACAGAGTAGAGTTTGCTACTCAAAAATAACCTATGAACATAAATTGTTCAGACAGTGTTTTGAAATGATTGAAGTTGCTAAGAATCTTTGGGACATACGTGCAAATTTAATATTTTCTATTTTAATTCGGATTTTGTTCTATTTTCTCTCTCTTGAGTGAAAGGAATAAAAAGTGAATAAAATCTACATCTATTACTTCTCAGAAATAGGGACTGCAGTACAACAAGAAACAGCACATTTTAACTTCAACGTGGCTTTCCCATTCTTCCTTCTTTTTCTAGATATATTGTATACCTAAAAGTGAAAAAAAAAAAAAAAAAAAAAGAAAAAAAAAAGAAAAAGAAAGTTGGGAAGGAAACCGCAGCTGTGCCTTTTTATTAGGGAGAATCCATTTTTATTAAAATTGTGTGAAAAGAGAAGTAAAAGCCTCATGTCAGTCAAGTAACTGCAATAGACAGACTACAAACTCATAAAAGTCAATCCTTCTGACAAAGTTTTTAAAGCACCTTTTCATTTTGTTTAATAAAATTTTATTTATTTATTTATTTTTATTACGCCTTTCAGCCAAGCACAGGCAGTTTTTGTTACTAAATCACAGTGATTTTTTTAGGTTAATTATATCTTACAAGACTAACCTCTTCCCATGATTTTAATTATTCCTTTATGTCAGCATGTGTTTCTTTTCTGTTTACTACTGACTTATCAACAAAGAATGTTCAAGGTGCTTTTCATGATAATTAAAACAAATCCAGACATGGCCATTCATTTATTTGAATAAGATTATGACTGTAAATTTTTCCTTGTGATAACATTTGGAGAAGTGAAAGCCTTCCAAATTAATTTCTTAATTAATAAGTGAGAGATGAAATAGTGTGCAGCTCTGTTAGATTTGGTTAATACCAAACAGCAACTTGCTGACTGGTCTTTAGTGGTATTTAGAACCTGTCCCTAGAAACCTTTCATCAGATGACTATTTTTCACCCCAAACAGAAAACTTGCTGAATGAAAAGTTCACCTTTTGCAAACTGAATTGCAACTATTGTATGGCTTCTGCATATCATGTGCCCCTCAGGAATTAAATATGTGAGGAGTCTAGGGAAAGATGGATATACTGTTTTTAACACCCAAAGCAGTGGGATAAGTTGTATTTTGAATATAATTGTAATGTTTTGTATGTGGTGTGTGTATGTCAGGGGGTGTTCCAGCAGAAGTGAACTGGTCTTCCTCACAGTGCCTTCTCCTGAGGCGAACTGTTTACAGTCATATTATTTCTGAGGGCTAGGTAATTAAGGATTTGAGGATCATACCCTGAACTGCTGAATCTCAGCAGTTTGTTCAGTTGTCATATGGATATAATAATGCTTACCTTCTCCTCAGAGAGAAAGTGTGTAATTAGTTGTCTAATAAATGGTTGTTAAGTACTTTGAAACTGTTAAATGAGAGATGATTCTGTTAGTGTGTGTGGAGAAAAATGTAATTTTCTTCTTTTCACTACTTCAGTTTCCTTTTCACACTGCAGTATTTGTCATGTGGGCCATAAAATCTTTAAAGCATCTGGTAAGTCAAAGTTGATTAGCCAGTCAGTATAGTGCACTCACACATTTCAGATCAAACACCAACATACCTTAGCCTATGTGAAACAATATGCCAGAAAATGTAATGTATGCTGCATAGTTACGGCTAAGTAATTTTTTGTCAGTGAAAAAGAAATGTCAGCTAAAGAAGAAAGGTTCAGAGTGCAATCACATCTTGGGCTCATCCAATGACTAGAGTGAATGTGAGTGTCAGATTCATCTCTGCTGGTACTGACAGAGACGAAGAAGAAAAATCAAATACCATTAGAGAGACAGGCTAATTTGGCAATACAGGATAAGATTTTCAGTGGTGAATACTTCAGGCTGCACGCCCACTTCTCTTTCCCAGATGGACTCAAAACTAGGGTAATGGGTTCCCTGAATTCGCATTATATTGTGACTGTCATATACCTCAATATAGACATGTCATGTCAATCCCCCAGCCTTCAGTACTGTCTCTTGCTTATTCTAGACTTTGTGTTATTTGCATGCTGTGACTACAGCCTGTACACTTAGTTTGAGAATGTAGATGTTTTTTTCTCAGAATAAGTTGCAAAACAGGTGCATAACTATACAGAAAGATTATGTTTCCCTCTTTGTTTCGGAGGGGGGGGGGGGGGAGGGGGGAAGGGGAGGAAGGATTTAGGATTTAGAACAAAGACTCTTAAGGAAAGGCTTATTTACTAGTAAGGTCTTTCAGACTACAATATAACTTGACATTTTCACTGTTATTGTTCTCAGTAATTTATTAGTTGGTACAGCTATCAGTTCAAGGTACTTTGGTTGCCCTTTTTATTTTGGATTTTGGTGTGTTTTCATTGTGTGGTATGTAATGATATTAGTTTCAGTAAACGTCTTTGGTTGCTTTTACTTTATGTTTCATTTCATTTGGATTTAGACTTTCAACCTTAATTCTTTTCAATAAGCCTTTGTTCATACACTAAGCCCTTAGAATGAGGTCTAAAGCTCAAATGAAGTTAATGAAAATGTTTTAATATGTAAGTAATAACAGCTTCTTGTCATTATGACTAATGTTTGTGTCTCAATTCCAAAACATTATGGTGAACTGGTGGTAAGCAGAGTAAGTTATTGTCTTCTCTGCTGACATTGTACATCTTGTGTAAATCTTGATTGTAAACTAAGTTCTTAGTCATAATACATATTCTTGCATTAAGCAAGCAATTAGAACTTAGGACAAAAAGGACTTAAGCACTTAAATTAGGGGTAATATTATCTTCAGAAACAGATGCTTCGTTAGTCAGACCTAAAAGTGCTTAAGCCTTCTCAGTTTTTCCTTTAAAGACTGAAAGATCCATATGCAGCTGAACTTCTGCTTGTGTGCATGATCCTTATGGTTCAGTTTTAACGTTCCAGGTTATAGTCAAAGACATCTCTCGTTTTCATGTACAGTATTAAACAGGGAATATTAGATGTTCAGAGCATACTTTACATTGACAGAATCAGTCTTCACAAAACAAACAAAAAAACAACCAACCAACCACCACCACCACCAACAACAAAAAAACTGTTATAGAGGTTTACTTTCCTAAAACCAAAAAGAGTGTGGTAGGAAGAGTCCAATAATGTCAGTGGTTATTTTCTTCCATGGTACAGATGTTGCAGAGGTGTTACTCCTCAAATTATTAGAATACACCTGAATGACCTGTCAAAAGTTGATTTTTAAATTGAAACAATTTCATGTTCTTCAGAAACATTTACTTCAGGTTTAAATTAACCAAAGCTTTTGTCTTTCTGTCCACTCTGTTAATCTAGAACAGACAGAAGCCTAGATCATGGGACAAAACAAACAAACAAACAAACAAACAACACTTGCTTTTGAAAGACAGAATAGTTTTGAACAGCCACTATGAAATAATAGAAACTACATTATCAGGTGTTCAGACTGCACAGTTTGTGCCTCCTTGTTTTCTTGCAATTTACAAAAGATTGTTAATCCCTAGGGGCATCTCTCCAGTGACTATTTGACAATGTGAATTTGAAGTACTTGCCCTCAACAAATAGCTAGTAATAGTGAATTTCAGTGTTGGAAAGTGAAGGTTGAGATTCATTTTTATTTCTATGTGAGCATGCACGTGTTTATAAGGGATTATAATGACTTGATTTTTTTTTTGTCTCTCATGGAAAGCTTGTGTTGAAACTGGAAAAAAAAAATCAAATCTCTAATGTCATAATTGGAGAAGTAATTTTGAGTTTGTATTAAATTCTTATGAAGGATTATCTTCCTTAGGCAGCAATCAAATTCAGTGGATTCAGTGGATTCAGGTTCCTATTTTGAAAATGAAAAGCCTATTTTTTGGGGAAAATAATATTTTAAAAGTATACAGGCAAGGTTATAATGGTTCATCCAGGGCTGTAACATGTATTTAACATGTAAAATTTATCACAGAAATAAAAACAGAAGCCTCCAGAAAATAGGGAAATAAAATGTTACATTGCTCCAGCTGTGAGTTTTCCTTTGTATTTGTATGCTTTTGGGGCCTCTATACACTCTTCTTTATTCTTAAGACTAGAAAGATCTAAAAATTGTTGATACTTTGTTAACTGTAGGTAAAGGGAAACAAAGCTTAACATCTGGTCTTCATGAAAAATGGCTTTCCTATATCTTTCTCATTTAATCAAGAGAGCTTTTTATTAGGCAACATATGATATTGTTAATGCAAGTATGGTCATGTGCTACTGTGCTCATTTTAGAGTAAATTCTCATGCCAATGTCATATATGACATATTTATATCAAACCCAATGTCCATCAGGCATTCAGTAATGATCTTCTTGCATGCACAATAAAAAGACCATCATTTGTTATATAATTAGTAAAACAATATTACTATGCTCTAATATTATCACATATTATGGAACTGAGAAAAAATGATATAGAATGTTCTTAGAAAAATCTTATATCTGACAGCTCTCAATTACAGATTTACCAAATCTATTTATCTTTAGTTACTCCATAGTCATTTTCTGTTAATGGTCTAACTGTGGATGTCTGAAAAGATAACAGCTACTAGATAATATGTAAACGCTCCCTCTAGAGAGATTTGGTATATCTTCTCTTGAATGTAATATGCAGGTCTTGTGGTTCTTCTTACAAAGTGTCTATCCAATGTGGCAGTGTCTATTGTAGTGCCAATAGTAACAAAATATGAAAAAATTCATGACAGAAAATTGCAGGTGACCATAGTGGTCCCCAGCTTATTATCTTCAACTCCCCAGGCAGTTAAAGTGTTAAAGTTGATAGTATCACAACAACCAAAAATGCAAAAATCAGGTCCATGCAGAATGACAAAATTATTATTCATGTTCTAAGCAGAGCATTTGCCTACATATTCAGAAGCATAACTTTTGGTGATGATAATCATTTGTCTGAGATAACAGTTGTTTCTAACTGCTTTGTTAGTTTAGAGAAAAGAGCTGTGAGGCAAAAGTTGTTAGACCAGGTGTGGCAGGATTTTCAGTGGTTTCTGATGGAGAAGACAAACAACCCATAATCTCAGAGTTCAGACAAAAGTTGCGTACAGAGTCGCATGCTCTGTATGTCAGTTTACAGGAAACTCTAGTTGCAAAACTGATTTAGCTGGAAAGTTACTATTCTGTAACAAGAAATACTGTATTGGGGAAAATTTACTTTAGTCCCTGAATTTCACATTCTGTTGAGAAAGACATTCTGCACAGCTGATGATAATAAAATCATACTTTTATGTGAAAAGTGGCATTTGGACTAAAGTAATTTCTAATGCTCTATGCAGGTATTCCATTTTCATACACAGTAACCAGCATATGTAATGTTAAAATATTTAAAATTTAAATAAGAATTTGTAATACAGTAGAGAACCTGAATCTGCTCTTCAAGAAGACGGTGGGCATGATTCAGGTTACTGGAGATATGTTGATTTAGTGGATTATAGGAAATGAAACAAGAGAGACTAGCATGGATATAAACAACTCCCAGTCAGCATGGTTTTAGGCTAAGGATCCTGTGAATTCTGCATACTTCAAAGACACAGTTCAAGCAATGTATAGCAATGACAACAGTATTATCCAGCACATGGGATTCAGTTTATAGAAGGCTGATTTTTTTCCAAGTTACACCCTGTTAAAATAAGCATCATTTACAAGGAAGGCAAGATACCTGAACTCTGAAAAATAATACATCTAGGATCTGAAATAAAATGAAATTTTGCTTTACCTACAAAATAGCACTGAGTTGGTTACTAATTTTTCTTTCATCTAAAAGATTTCCCCTGAATTGAAATTCAAATGAAATTAGAGATCTGTAGGTATCTTGCTGTAAAAAATCAATTAACTAACTCAATTTGCAGCACAGTAAATAGGGAAAAAAAATGGAAGATAAAGGTAGTAGTGAATGAAGCAAGAACTCATACTTTGACAGGCACTGTTTCAGTTTGAAGTCTTTCCTGTAATTACAGAATCACAGAATCACAGAATTTCTAGGTTGGAAGAGACCTCAAGATCATCGAGTCCAACCTCTAACCTAACACTAACAGTCCCCACTAAACCATATCCCTAAGCTCTACATCTAAACGTCTTTTGAAGACTTCCAGGGA
The DNA here is from genome assembly GCF_011077185.1 of Oxyura jamaicensis. Classification (NCBI taxonomy): domain Eukaryota; kingdom Metazoa; phylum Chordata; class Aves; order Anseriformes; family Anatidae; genus Oxyura; species Oxyura jamaicensis. Next base: position 5,138,176 of record NC_048897.1, on the reverse strand, counting down.
TGGTGACTCCACCACCTCCCTGGGCAGCCTGTTCCAATGCCTCACAACCCTTTCAGTAAAGAAGCTCTTCCTAACATCTGACCTAAAACTCCCCTGGCGCAACTTTAGCCCATTCCCCCTCGTCCTGTCACCAGGCACGTGGGAGAACAGGCCAACCCCCACCTCTCTACAGCCTCCTTTAAGGTATCTGTAGAGAGCGATAAGGTCGCCCCTGAGCCTCCTCTTCTCCAGGCTGAATAAGCCCAGCTCCTTCAGCCGCTCCTCGTAGGACTTGTTCTCCAAGCCCCTCACCAGCTTCGTCGCCCTTCTTTGGACCCGCTCAAGCACCTCGATGTCCTTCTTGTAGCGAGGGGCCCAAAACTGAACACAGTACTCGAGGTACGGCCTCACCAGAGCCGAGTACAGGGGGACGATCACCTCCCTAGCCCTGCTGGTCACACTATTTCTGATACAAGCCAGGATGCCGTTGGCCTTCTTGGCCACCTGAGCACACTGCTGGCTCATATTCAGCCGACTGTCCACTATCACTCCCAGGTCCTTCTCCGCCTGGCAGCTCTCCAACCACTCATCTCCCAGCCTGTAGCTCTGCTTGGGATTATTACGCCCCAGGTGCAGGACCCGGCACTTGGCCTTGTTAAACTTCATGCAGTTGACCCCAGCCCATCGGTGCAGCCTATCCAGATCCTCCTGCAGAGCCTTCCTACCCTCGAGCAGATCGACACTCGCACCTAACTTGGTGTCATTTGCAAACTTACTGAGGGTGCACTCAATGCCCTCGTCCAGATCATTGATGAAGATGTTAAAGAGGACCGGCCCCAGCACCGAGCCCTGGGGGACGCCACTAGTGACTGGCCTCCAACTGGATTTGACTCCATTTACCACAACTCTCTGGGCCCGGCTATCCAGCCAGTTTCTAACCCAACGAAGCGTGCGCCAGTCCAAGCCAAGAGCAGCCAGTTTCTTGAGGAGAATGCTGTGGGAGACGGTGTCAAAAGCCTTGCTGAAGTCAAGGTAGACCACATCCACAGCCTTTCCCTCGTCCACCCAGCGCGACACTTTGTCATAGAAGGAGATCAGGTTCGTCAAGCAGGACCTGCCTTCCATAAACCCATGCTGACTGGGCCTGATCGCCTGCTTGCCCTTCAAGTGCCGCATGATGACTCCCAAGAGGATCTGCTCCATGAGCTTCCCTGGTACTGAGGTCAAACTGACAGGCCTGTAGTTCCCCGGGTCAGCCCTCCGGCCCTTCTTGTAGATGGGCGTCACATTCGCTAGCCGCCAGTCAGCTGGGACCTCCCCCGATAGCCAGGACTGCTGATAAATGATGGATAGTGGCTTGGCCAGCTCCTCTGCCAGTTCTCTCAGTACCCTTGGGTGGATCCCATCCGGCCCCATCGACTTGTGCACATCCAAGTGCCGTACCAGGTCACCAACCAGTTCTTCGTGGATGGTGAGGGCCACATCCTGCTCCCCATCCCCTTCCACCAGCTCAGGGTACTGGGAATCCAGAGAACAACCGGTATTGCCGCTAAAGACTGAGGCAAAGAAGGCATTGAGCACCTCTGCCTTTTCCTCATCTCTTGTAACTAAGTTTCCCCCTGCATCCAGTAAAGGATGGAGATTCTCCTTTGTCCTCCTTTTTGTGTTGATGTATTTATAAAAGCGTTTTTTGTTATCTTTAATGGCAGTAGCCAGATTGAGCTCCAGATGAGCCTTCCTAATTTTGTCCCTGCACAGCCTCGCTACATCCTTATAGTCCTCCCTAGTGGCCAGCCCACTTTTCCAAAGATTATAAACCCTCTTTTTTCTCCTGAGCTCAAGCCACAGTTCTCTGTTCAGCCAGGCTGGTCTTCTTCCCCGCTGGCTCATCTTTGGGCACATGGGAACAGACCGCTCCTGCGCCATTAGGATTTGCCTCTTGAAGAGCGCCCAGCCTTCCTGGACCCCTCTGCCCTTCAGAACCGCCTCCCAAGGGACTCTACCAACCAGTGTCCTGAGCAGCCCAAAGTCAGCTCTCCGAAAGTCCAGTACAGTGGTTTTACTGATTCCCTTCCTGGCCTCGCCAAGAATAGTGAACTCCACCATTTCGTGGTCACTCTGCCCAAGACAGCTCCCGACAATCACATCCTCCACCAGTCCTTCTCTGTTTGTGAAGAGAAGGTCTAGCGGGGCACCACCCCTGGTAGGCTCACTAATCAGCTGCGTCAGGAAGCTATCTTCCACTTTCTCCAGAAACCTCCTAGACTGCTTTCTCTGGGCTGTGTTGTGCTTCCAGGATATGTCAGGGAAGTTGAAGTCCCCCACGAGTACAAGCGCTGAAGATTTCGCAACTTCTGTCAGCTGCCTGTAGAACTCCTCATCCGTCTCCTCGTCCTGGTTCGGCGGTCTGTAACAGACCCCGACCAGGACGCTAGCCTTGTTGTCCCTGCCGATCCTAACCCAAAGGGACTCGATCTTGTCATTCCTAGCCTCGAGTTTTACAACATCGAAAGACTCTCTAATATAGAGAGCCACACCGCCACCCCTTCTGTGCTGCCTGTCCCTTCTGAAGAGCCTATAGCCAGGCATCGCAGCACTCCAGTCATGAGACTGGTCCCACCACGTTTCCGTGATGGCAACCAAGTCGTAGCCTGCCCGCTGCACGATGGCTTCCAGCTCCTCCTGTTTGTTACCCATGCTGCGTGCATTGGTGTAGATGCACTTCAGCTGGGCCATTACCTTATTCCCCGGCCTTGCTATTGTTCCCCCTGGCACAGCTCCAACAATCCTTGCTTCACCCCCATCCCCCGTCTTACCTAGTTTAAAGCCCTATCAATGAGCCCCGCCAGCTCCTGGCCAAGGATCCTTTTTCCCCTAAAGGATAGGGACCCGTCTACGGCCATCAGACCAGGTGCTGAATAAACTGCCCCATGGTCGAAAAACCCAAGATCTCTGCGTTGGCACCAGCCCCGGAGCCACGTGTTTAACAGGTGAGCTTTCCTGGTCCTCTCCGTACCCCTCCCTGTCACCGTAGGGATGGACGAAAGCACTACCTGCACTCCCGCTCCGTCCACTAACCGTCCCAGCCCCCTAAAGTCTCTTTTGATTGCCTTCAGGCTTCTGTCTTCAATGTCGTCACTGCCCGCCTGGACTATCAGAAGAGGATAATAATCAGAGGGGCGTACCAGGTTGGGAAGCTTCCTGGCAACGTCCCTGACCCTGGCCCCAGGGAGGCAGCAGACTTCCCTATGGGTAGGGTCAGGCCGACAAATAGGGCCCTCTGTTCCCCTAAGGATAGAGTCTCCAACAACAATCACCCTTCTTTCTTTCTTGATGGAGGCAGTCCTGAGGCGTGGAGTCGACCTCCTCGCCCTAGGCATCCTCCTGGGAACACTTTCTACCTCTTCCTCAGTTGCTGTTGATCTCACAGTCTCCAGGGCCTCAAATCTGTTGTGTAAGGGCACCTGGGAAGGTGGGGCCGGAAGGGGAGGGCATCGCCTGCCATGTCGAGCAGGGACCTGTCTCCATTCCTCCTCAACTCCCAGATCCCCTCCCTCTGCCCGACGGCGACAAGGCAGGGGCTCCACCCCCATTTGGGGTGTCTCAGCCCGGTACCTCTCCTTGAGGCCCTGCAGGGAGTTACTCCACAAGTCTATCTCCTGCTCACACTCCCTGATGGCCCTCAACCTCTCCACCTCCTCCTTGAGCTCCGCCACCATGCGGATCAGGTCATCCACCTGCTCGCACCTCACGCACGCAGCGTCTCTGCCTCCCGCCGATGGCAGCAGCAGGCTCTGACAATCCCTGCATCCGGTGACCTGAACCGCTGCATTCTTTAACGGGCAGTCGGTCTGGGTGTGTACCGACCTCCTGGAGAGCCCACCGTGCCTGGTGGAGACCATTATCGCCTAGCTAACGACTGTCGTTAAGAGGTGTTCGTGTGGGCAGGCGATTGCTCTCCGCCCTGCCTGCTCGCCCTGCCTGCGCGAACTGCCGCGCCACTCCCCTCTGACGCGCCACGCCCTGTTTGCCCGTCCTGTTCGCCCCGCTCCTGGTCTCTCGCGCTCCCTAGGGGCTGCTTTTGAACGGCCGGGGAGGGGGCGCTGCTGGCTCCGCCTTCTCCTCGTCAGCCTCCCTCACGAGGGCTGCCGGGTCCTGGCGGCTCCCTGAAGTCGGCTCGATGCCGGAAAATCAGCCCTGCCTGGCCCGATCCCCCGCTCCGCTGCAGAACGCGTCTGCTCCGGAGCCGATCGCCTCGGCAAATTCTACCAAGTCTCCTGTGTTTGACTTGTTTATGCGCTTGTGTTTGATTAAGACTTTAGAAGCAACACCACAATACGTTATACATGAGAGGCCTGAACCAAACATATGAAAGGTCTACTGTATGTCCAGCTCAGCTGCTGGTGCTTCCGTACCTATGTTGTCCACTCCCTCAAGCTGACTCTATACCTACTCTTCACTTACTCTGCACTGTTGTGTGTTTTGTTTTGTGTTGAGTTACAGGAAAGTGATGATTTCCATTTGACTTTGTGAAAGTATTGGAGAAAATGTTTCATATGATAGACCAAACAAGAAGGAGATAAAAACACAGGATATTACATTTCACAAGCTACTGAGTCTATCTTCATAATCTCAGAAGCATCAAAGAAAAAAAAAAAAAAAAAAAAAGAAAAAAAAAGTTGTCTTGAATTTTTTGGTAGTGTAGTGGCATTTTGAAATGGGACTGCATCTATCAGTAGATCTCTGCAATACTGTCTGTGTTTTGAAGTGAATGCTGGGAAGACAAGGCCTTTTCTCTCAAGCCTAAATTCTGATGACTGATACTATCATGGGTCCATGTGTGTGTGTATACATTTGCACATGTACACTTGAATTTTATTAAATCTCAGATTTAAACCACTCTTCTCCAGGCATCATTTCCAAGGCACTGCCCTAAAGAGACCTAAATTTTGTGAAAGCACAGAGAGAAGCAAACACACACAACTGAGGGTTATGAATATTTAAAGTATGATCTTACAAAAGCTATAGCAGAGGATCAAAGACACAATTTGTATCTCTCTGTTTAAAAAGCTCAAAAGGTACACTATATCCCATCTGAAGAAAACTTGACATAAAAGGTCAAGTTTGATAGACTTTTGACATAGCTCTGTGAAAGTACATTATCTTTGCATGTTGAGATGTGATTCTTAAGTCCTCATTCACACTTTTCTCTGACCTTGTATCAACATTTATGACTTTAGTAAACACTGTAGGAAAACCACGTTAGCTTAGGTTTTGGAGTGTTATTACTATGGACTGAAAAATTTCCAGTCTGTAAGGAAAAATTCTTCCAGCTCTTTCATGAACATGAAAAAATGTTATTTTCAGAAATATGTTAAATTGCATTGTATTCGTATGTAATTTAAAAATATATCTTAATTAGCACTGTCTCAAGTATGTACTGACAGCTGGCCAAAAAATATTTTTAACAGATCTAAAACACATTTTTTGAAATTTCAGATCTTCAAAACCTGTACAGAATTTAAGCTACAAAACTTTTGTTACAAAGTTATGTCCCTGGAACTATTTCATGTAAGCATGAAGGAGAAACCTGACAATTTATTCTTGCACAGAGCTAACTTGAATGAATATTCAATGACAGTTAATAATTAAGGATATGAGTCAGATCTTAATTTAAATAAATATTCCTCCTTTTTTTTTTTCTCTTTTTTTCTTTTCTTTTTTTTTTTTTTTTTCTGGACCAATTCTAATGGAGAAAAGATAACATTCTAGGTAAGTGTTTTTTTATTTGTTTGGTTTTGGTTGGGTTGGTTTTTTTTTTTTTTTTTTGGTTGGTTGTTTTGTTTTTGTATATTTGTTTGTCTCCACTGTTTGCACGTTACTGGCTCAAGCATTTTGCTTCTCTCTCTCTCTCTCTCTCTCTATATATATATATACTTCCTTATTCATAATGCATAGCACTGTGCTGTGGTAAAAACAGATTTTACAGTATCCCAGCTTGATAGTTTATACAGTAATACTAAGCTCCAGGATAAACAAGTGGCCACTATAAGCAATACAATAAACCTCCCTTACCTTATTCTGTTATTTTTTTATTTATTTATTTTTGAACATCAACATATGGGCAAGAAAATAAAATTGTCTTTTGTCGACATAATTTCAGAAGGAAATCTCAATTTATGCTGCTTCACTAATGGTAGCATATACTCAAAAATTTATTATCAAATAATTAACTTCCATAATTTTTTATCATCTTGTCTAGCCAAAGTCTCTCATTTGTAGTAAGGCTAACACAGATCACAGAGTTGTCCTTCATTTTGAAGAAAGTTCATTGCTATTTCAATTTGCTGGTAATACTATTTATGATTTAATTTTCCTGAGTAAAATTTAGTGACGGAGGCTGCTATAAGCACACATTATAGAGGATAGTTGTTTGTTTGTTTTTTTTTTTTTTATTAAACATTGCAACTGCTAGTGTACTGTGCATTGCCTTCTTTGCTTCTGCCTTGCTAGCCCAAATGTTCCAGTGTTGTCAGAGACAGTCAGAGTTGTCTGAACCAAGACATGTCACCAGTTTTCATCACCATAAAGTTTTATCAAATGATAGGATATACATCGGGCTTGCAGCCTGAAGGAATCATAAAGGGAATGGTAAGCAAAAGTAAAAGTTACCAATATCAGTTTCTGACTGCACACTTAGGAAATCTTCTAGAAATCAAAGTGCCAAAGTCATTTCTATTTCTTGGCAAGTCTGGTATTTGTATCACTGGAAACGTCAATTTCCTATAGAGGAGCAATTGGATTGTGTGAAGCAGACTGAGGAACTAATCAACACATAGCCTCAATGGAGCATTCAAAAGCGATGCCTTTGTTTCCTCTGTCGCAAACTAGCATATATTTCATATAGGTGCAGTTAACAAGTTGAGTTTCTACAAACATGTTTTGACCAGTATTTTCTACAGTAGATAGAATTTCTAATGTTGCTACCACTGATCACAGTCAGCTGTAATGCTGCTGCATCCTGTAATAAGGTCATGTCTGTACCTGGATGGGAGAACTCCAGCTGCCACTTTTCTGTTACAACATATGGATACCAGTGACTGAGAACTGGTCATTCTTTTCTTTGGCCTGTTAGTGAAAGATTGCTTCTGGATGGTGCAAGAGGCCTATGTATGCGTAGAAGTGAGAATTTTTGACTGAGACATAAAAGCATTCTTTTTAAGACCCTACACCACTTTTCCTCATAGGATAGGGATTTGAAAAATTTTCATTTCTCTAAATGTACATATAGATATTTCATCTAGAACCTCTACCTGAATTGTCAGTGGTTAACACTATAGTAAAGTACTATGACTGTCATTTGTGGCTCTGATCTATGCTGTAAAAGCTGCATTTCAACTTGAAGTGGCTGTTTAACAGTAATGGTTAAAGTTATGTGTAACACAGATCTATAAATAAAATATTTTGGGCAAATAGCATAGTTTTTATGATTCAATGTGATGTATATTAATAAATATTAAGAAAGCATGGTAATTTTATTCATATTTACTTCTGAGAATAGAAAGAACCCGAAGGAACAAGACACTTCAGAAAGTGAACAATGAGAAAAATAATATTTCATAATAAGGTAATGAATCTAACTCTAACTCAAATATATAAATAACTGCTTTTTTACCAGGCTGCTGTTTTGTGACTTGCATGAAATTGATGTGATCTTTTTGTACTTTGGTGTCCACATCCCAGCAGAACACTAGCTTTTTACTGTATGGTCTCTACATTTGCAAGGCCCAGATGGCAGCTTGGATTTGCTTGTCAACAGCTGACCTATTTTTTTGACATCCGTAGTAGATTCCTCCAAATCCAAAGAGGACTTGGAGTACTCCATATGGTTTTGTTTGGGGCTGCAGTTTGCTCTCCTGTCATTTAATAGGTGTAGAGGTAGCTACTAAACACTTAAATGTCTGAGCAAATCATCATGCCTTTCATTTTCTCCCAGAACCCAAAGGATTTAAAAAAAAAAAAAAAAAAAGTTGCATAATATTTTATATAATTTCTTTTTCCTTGACCTTTATTAGTCATTTTAACAGTGGCAATTGCACCTAAATACATATTTTCTGTTTGTAGCAAAGTTCTGTTTGTGATCCTGCTCAGTCTCTGATGTGATACATTTGGTATTTTCCCATGGCTCTCATCAAGTTCCAAACTTGTTCCAAATTTATGTCCTTATGCTTTTTCTTGGATTCCTCTTCTGAGGCTTTGGTGCCAATGAGTAATTGGCAGGGTTTATTGTTCTTCTGCACTAATACTTATATCATTTGGTTTCCTAAATTGCTTTATTCCTTCTCTTGGCACAAGACAGTCTAGAATGTGTTTCCTTGGCCTTTCATACAAATGTATGAAGCAGCACCAACAGCAGATGATGTGGTGATAGCAGCCGGTTTGGCACCAGGAGTGGCAGCATCAGGAGCCTCAGCAGGAACAGAGAATGCTTTTTGCGGCAGTACCCTCATTCTGTGTCAGAAAGCCAACCTGCTCTTGGCTTTCTTGTGTGAGGGAAGTTCTGGTTTGATTAATTCTGTTTCAGCTTTCCTCCATGTATGTTCTTATTTAGAGAAGGGAAAGAGGAGGAAAGTTATTTTTTTCTGCCTTGCTTCAATATGTATTTGAGTGCTGCTATGTAGGTTTTTATTGAAGAAGGACTTTGTAAATGGATCCCACACAGTTCTCTATACAGATCAGCCACAGTAAATGAAATTAATATAGTGGAATGGTATAAAAACAGAAATTGTAGATAAGAATTACATTGTAGAGGATGTAGTTTTTTCTTCCTATGCAAGACAATATTACAGTGTTTTTTTCCAAGCCACTTAAAATGTACCAAATAAAACAACCTATGGCACTTTCCTAGTGAGATTTTTCTGTTATTTAATAGATACCACTCAGGAGGTGTTTGATATTCACTTTACATTTTCACACTTGACTTTACCATAAGTACTGCAGTTAGCAGTGACTGAGGTTCCTACATGGACTACAACCATTAAAAAAATTACAGACTCTATCTCAGTCTTTTTAGAAGAATTACCTTATTACAGCAAAATTTTGATGGAGCACATGGTTGGATCAAATTTGTATTGCAATGAATTCATATGATTCAGGAAAATACTGAAGACTGCTAAAGACTGCTACTAGTCCATCAATTTGGTTAAAACAAGTATTAAAATTAATAAAATAAAATGTTGCTTATGATTATTATGAGTTATTCATACAGTAATATCTTTGTCAGCAACTCTAGATATTTAATATGGAATATTATTCAAAGTAGTCTCCAACAATTTTACTTCTATATAATAAGTATATTTTCTTATTGGTTAAATAGCTCTGATCATAGTCAGGGATTGCTGAAATATCTTTAGTATATTGTCTCCCAGTTCAATCTCAAATTCTTTCTATCTCTAATTAATAATAGATTCACAGCAAGAGTTGCTGGTTGACTTGCAATTCAGTCAAATGGGATTGAGCAATACTGTGGGAATGAGTGCTTTTGATTGTATTTCATACTCCTTCACTATTAATAAATTTGGAAATAAAAGTCTGCTATTGATTTCCTGCATGTGTTTGCATTACTCTGCAGTACTTGTACTACTAATAAAAAAGAAATTCCTTATAATTCCATTTGTTAGCAAAGAAAATTGGCTATGTAAAAAAGTCAATAAATGAGAAAAATATGGAATTACATATTTTTTACAAAGTCAAGTTTTACTCTTCCTGTTTTATGGTTGTATTCCTCTCTTCTAGCACAAACATAAATTGAATAAGTTCCTATCTAAGAATTAAAACAAACAAACAGAGACAAAAAAATCCTCTGTGAGTCATTACAACAGAATCAAAGTTTACTGTGAGGGAATAAAAATGACTACTATCCTACCATTACTATAATTTCTAGAACATTGCTCAAGTTATGAAGGAGGTCTTACTTTTTCTTACAACACAAAAAGTAGGTTGCCACCTGTGTATAGCAACATATCTGTAAATAACAGATTGCACCAATTATGTTAGTGTTTTGCTGCAGTGCATTAAAATGAAATGCAGCAGTAGGAATGATTTATAGCAGAATGCACCATTTTGGTTTCTAAAGCTGATAAGCAGAGAAGCATGAATTATTAAACTGAGTAGCCACTTTATAGAAAGGCGAGTAATCAAGATCTGCTTGCACAAAACAAGAAAGCTGTGACTAATTTCATATAACGATGTTTGCCTAACAAAATGGTACATTTAAAGGTCAGCTTAATAGTGGAAATCTGATTTCAAGGGAAAGAAACACCTTTGCTTTTTCTGTGTAATTCTACTGGCACATACACAGTAGAACATCAAGTTTTGAGTGAAAAAATGTAGAATTCTACCATTACTTCAAACAGAACAAGAAGGGAAAAAAAAAGAAAAAAAAGAAAAAAAAAAAAAAGATAATGATTTATTTTAAAGCCAACAAGAAATTGTTGGCTTTAAATTGTTGGCTTTTAAATTTTAAAGCCAACAAGAAATATATATTTGACACTGTAAAGACAAAGACCTTAAGATTTCAGGTATCATAAAAAAGTCTTTGAGTGTGTCTTAAAATGTTCAGTTTACAATTCATATTTGGTCAGGATTGACTTTTAATAATTTTGTTTACACAGGCTGAAATTAACTTTAAAGTGTAGCTTCTTTTTTCCCTGTGCTTCTGCCCCTCCAAAACAGAAAACTTCTTTGTTAAGACAGATGTTTTCTCTCTAACTCAGTTCCTATGGTTACAAAATTCTGTACCTTCTGTACCAAACCAATATCAACTGTGAAAGTCTCAAAATTAGAGTACTTGACTGAAAGGAAATAGCACAGAAACAAGCCTAGGGGCATATCCAGAGCTACAATTTTAGATGAATAATTTCTCAAGGTTGACAAAATTAGCATAAAACATTTAGGTACAGTAAGTAAGGAAAACAAGTAAAATAAAGATAAAATAATAAAAGTAAAACAAATAAGTAAATAAAACAGGGACTCTGCTGTATGATGTTCAGTTTTGTCCTGTGTTTTCACTATATGAAAACACATATAGAATGCAGAGTGTTATCTTGTGAAAGTAATGAATGTCATGGTTTTTGGATCTATGACTACCTGCGTCAGTGAGGAAAGTATCTCCCTTTCTGCAAAATTAGTAGAAGTCTGGTCTGTACTTTCATTTTGATCCCTGGGAACAAAGTTCTCTTTCTCCTACTTCTAGAGAATTTCTTACTACTGCCTTATTGTTTGGGAACCATAGGATTTCACATGGTTTTCTGTGTCCTGTTTCCTTCAACATTTTATCTTTGTGAATTTCCCCACTGTTGATGTCTCTTTCTGGAAATACTTTGTTTGCTGAATTTCTCCTGCTTAGGAAGAGTTTATTCCTTCTCTTATCTACTCTCAGCATACTCTTTAGCATAGTTTTTAGCATAGGGGTCATTTAGGGGTCATTTCATCAGTTGTAAGTCATTCTTAGCCTTTAATAAGAACTCTCATTTCTATATTACCTCTCTCAAGTTTTCATTTGGTGCTATCATCATTGCTTTCCCTTCTCTTTTTTTTTTTTTTTTTTTTTTTTTTTGTCTGACTACAAGATGTTCAGTTCCTTTTTGCTTTGCTCATATATCAAGAGTCTGAAGTTCCACAAAGAAAAGAACACAAAGAAATTAATATCTGAGCCAGTCAGAACTATTTTAGCACTTTCACAACAGATACACTGCAAACAGACTTGTTATTTAACAGTGACAGCCCCAATTCTCTTTCTGATGGCCTTTCAGTACTTCCAGCATTTGCATCAACTGTTTGCAAATCCTCAGAAACAGATTTAAAATATTTACAAAGCTTTGAGTGTTTTACATTTACTGTCACTTTGTAAAAATATTGATCTTGGATGTGGGTGCTTGTCTCAATTTAGTAACACTTACAGCATTTTAGTTCTATAGTTTGCTTTGAGGGTAATAAAATAAAAGAAAAAGATCACAGAGGAGTACAGAATAAACTAAAATGTTTTTAAAGAAAAATAACCTCATACAGTGTAATAAACGGTCCCACATAACTCCCAATGGATAAGCCTTTATAAAGACTTCTCAGGGAGATAAACTGAGGTGCAGTGAGTGAAGGAGGGATTCCTTATAAAAGCAGAAAATCTCTTCCCATAACTAATGGAAAAGAGATATATAAAATACAAAGGATACTAAAATTCTTCTAGTTGCACTTTCTTGATGAAACATATGGTGTCTAGATATCGTAGTGATAGGCTTTCATTATTGTTATTATTACTACTACTTGTCTATATTTATATACTAAGGGTAAGATCTTCATTCATGAAATATCTTCCAGACAGACATGCAGATCAGCTTTGCGCTACTGTCCATACAGAAAGCACATCAGGTACTGAAGCTCGGAACATTTCATGGACTGATACAACTTGTGCTTTATAACTTGCAGAAGAGAGTAGAGAGGCTGTGTCAAATACCTTTTTAAAAAAGTTTCTTTGCTCTAAACCCTGACAATTAAGGTACTGGCTGCCCCTCATTTCATTAGAAAGATGGTAATAAAGACTTCACTGTACTGAATCACACCTGATTTATTTTTTATTACAGTGTATTTGTGGTTTTCAGTATTGGGCACCTCTACATGTTTTGGAACCTAAAACTCTTTCTGTCATACCAGAACATTTGAGCTGTATAAGTACAAACAATTTTCCTCCTTTCTCCTTTCATATATAGGCTTCCAGAAAAACATGATCACTGCAAACAGGCAACTGATAGAATAGACCTCACAGCCTTCAATAGTTTAATATATATATATATATATATATATAGCTGTAACATTTACTCAGTTACACATTTTTTAAAACTTAATATAAAATCATGAGATATAGGGGACAGAAGTTCAGCTTTCTAGTGCTGTGATTATTATCCAGTTGTTACGTGTGTTTAGCCATGATGCTTTTCTTGCTAATTTCTTCACAACTTGAAAAGATTATCACCCTCTCAGAACAACAAAAAAAATCTTGGAAGTGGCAAAAATTGTCATGAGATATCTTTTCTAGCTTTGCTTGTCAATCTACCTTCTCAGGATCCATTTGAATCTCTTACAAAGAGAGAATAGTAAGAAGTGTGTGGTTAAAAATAAAAATAATAATAAAAATAATAATAATAATAAATAATAAAATCCTTTGTTGCTCTACAGCTGTGTAAAGGAAATGCTTTCTCTGGTAGTTTGTAGTCAGGTACACCTCATTATTATCTCTCTCTCTCTTTTTATTTTTATTTTTTTCCTTTTTTTTTTTCCCTCTAATGTCAATGAAGGGCGAACTGTATCAAGTAGTACAGGTATGTTTTCACATGTTTTATTCTAATGCATTCAGCATATCCTTAAATGTACAAAACTGTAATAAGACTGTTTTAAAAACATAGCTAGCTTAAAATGGTTACTAATGCTTCTTGAGTGTGATAAGTGCTTTAAAATTGGTTTCTAACAATACAGGTATAACAGAAAACATAAAAATTGCTGCTTGTAAGTTAGAAAATAGTGATGTTTGCTTCACTTTAGTAAAATCTGAAACTATGGTGAAAGCTATACATTTTCTGAATGTATAAGACAAAATATTATGAATTAACCTATGCTATAATAATATAATATATTCCCAAATATACTATAAGACAAAATACTATGAATTAACCTATGCTATAATAGAGTCTGTATAAATACAGGAAATAATCCATATTCCTAAATTATGAAAGTTAAGATTTCTGCAACCTTGTATTAGTATAGCAGCTAGGTGGGTAAAATACTTGAATTTGATTCATGACAACATGATTTCATCCCTTAATGTGAAGTAAAGTAAATGGATTTGGTTTTAAATACTTAACATGATATCCTAACCACTGGGCTATTAAATATTTGTATGTCTGCCTAACCCCTGACCACCTCCTAAGAAAAACTCTCTACTAAGCTGGCATATTTTTGTCAGAGGTCTTATGGAGTTTTCTTGCTGTGCCAACATTATTCTTATCCTCATTCTCTATGAAAGTATCTGTTGAAAAACTGCATGAGTCATGCCATCTTGAAACTATTTTGGGATAACTACATCTTAATGGAAAGAAAAATAATCAGTTAATAATATAAGACAGGAGATGATAGACAATAATACTTAAGTAACATCTGTATAATGAAATTCATATCTGAAATTCAAAGATCTATTAGATTTTTAGAAATTTACTACAGTTTGTCGCCAATCAAACAAAAGCTTGAAATACTTGACCCTTGAATCCAATCAGAATTATTTTCATTTTTGTATAATAAAGCTATTATTGCATTCAATGCAATTATAGTTTTTATAAAGTTGCCCCTGTATCTATGATTTTTACAATTAATGTTGTATAATAGAGCTTTAAGGAAAATGAAATTTATTTCTGAGTTTTTTTGATATTCCTTTTATTGGTTCTGATAAAAATAAAAATATTTAAATAATAAGAAAGTTCATATTATAATATGAATACTTCATTGTAATATTTATATACTTCCTATTATAGTTCATTCTAATATGAATAGAATAATTTTGGTTTGGGTAAGGCTGTTTTTCACTGAGCAATTAACTTGAATGAACACTTCTCCCCAGGTTTTAGCTCAAGAACCTGTTCTAGTATTACTACCAACACATATAATTCAGAGAACTGTTGTAGAGAATGGCTGCCTAAGCCTGTACTTAATACACAGTGTACACTTAAGAGTTTTTTGAGCTAGAATGCAGAATTTGATATTTGAAATAGAAACAGTGAGCTTTCAAAAAACTGTATATAAAATCTTCTGCATAATAATAAATTAAGCATATTAAAATATTATTATTTTTATTAATACCTCAAGTATGTTTCAGTAGATCATCAGAAAAGCAGAGCATGATCATAGTAGAACAGAAAATGTTAGGACCAAAAATGTTAGGACCATTTCTCCTGCTTCCTAAAATGGAAGTTGTTGGGTGGAAGGAAATACTTAAATAAATAAAGTGCTACAACTGAAACCCGAAAGCTGTTTTCTACCATCCTGTCTATATATGTACTACTATTGGCTAGCAGAAAGTAGTCAGATTCATGTTTCCAAGTCTTCCTAAATAAGCAGATTTTACTAAGTGTTTCCTACAATAGGTTTATTAATTTCACAGAGTGATGATGTATCAATTAAAACTAATCTGTCTTCGAAGTAGAAACTGTTGAAACTTCTTTTATCCTCAGGAAGTGAGTGCATGAATCAGTAATTACAAAGCATTGCTCAGCTCCTCCATTTACTTTCATTTCATGAGGAGATTAATAGCCATCCTTGGGACACCAGCTGCTTTCTATTTATCAAAGGGATGCCACAGAGGCTGGTAGTTCTGCTGGAGGACTAAGGGCAAGGCAGGATATGAAGAGCCAGCAGCAGCTTTAGAGTCAGACAGGGGGAGGAAAAGCAAGTGCTAGTTTGTATACCTGATTCTTCCAAGTGCTCCCCCCACTCCTTTGTACACAGGCTGTTTTCCTTCTCAGCTAAGCTGGTTCCCTAGACCTAAGGTCAAATGAATGTGTTATTTCAAAGAACTGCAAATTAATTCTATTTGAATCTCTCTCTCCCTGCTCCCCTGTCACACCGCAACAAACAGTAAGACCACCTTTCAGCTAAAATTATTGTAATTAGTGTACTGTGAGTCATGGAATTTCATTTGGGAGACCCATTTTGCATTTCCCATCTCTACTGTCTATGGCACTCTACCAGATTTGTGCATCTTTCCATTTCATTTTAGCATTATACACAGTATATTCTTGCAAGGTCAAAGGTGGAAGCTATGACAGTATATTTGTCTTCTAGTAAACTAAAGTAAAATATTTTTAAAGGCTTTTGTTTCTCTTTGTCCATTTATTTTCAGGTGTTCAAATTGAATATCTTGGATAATATAAGCAATCAAGATACAGGTCCGTCTGTCTTCTCCACAGTACTAAAAAGGTATGTGAAAATTTACTCTTTTTTGTCTTGATAGCACCTAGATTTTAACTCTGTCCTTAACTGCAGTGAAAATGGGAGTATTGGACCTAATAAATAAAGAATGCTGTAAAAACAAATTTGACTTTCCAGAGTATTGAAGCTATTAATGGCTTACAGCTGATGTTAAAATACAGACAACAAATTTAAAAATTCCCATTTACATACAGAAAAAATAACATGGGGCTTCAATATATTTTAGATTGTAATATTAAGTTTTGTATATTTATATTCAGCTACTTGCACAAGATAATGTTGGAATATTTTTCCATCTTTCCCAGTCAGTATACTTTAGTAGCAGTTCAGCTGCTGAGATACAGCACCACATAATGCTTTATATTTCCAAAGCAGAATTTAACAAAACACTTATTTTGAGTTCCAGTAAATGGTTGAAAAGTATCTTTTGAAGTTCATCTATCTCAATATTCTAGTTCATAACTGGAAAAAATAATGGAAAATATAATGTATAAGTTAATTTGATATACTATTCACAAGATATTATTTTAAAATTCCTAGGCTAAGTATTCACAGGTGAAAATTGCATAGCATTATTCAAGTCATGGCATGAAAAGAATGCTTATAGGCACTGTGAAAACAGTTATCTGTTACCTCAACTGAAACAGAATAATTTTCAAAATGTGATTACTGAACATTTTCTGCAAGTAGCTTACTGTGCAAATTACTTACACAAATTTTCTGGCAAGTTTAAAAGAATATAGTTTCTTTCATAGGATGAGAAATGATCATAATTAGCAGAAGTATAAATAGTTGCAATTATACCTTTTAAGTTTCATTCAGCCTTTCTCCATCCTAAAGCAACTCTTCCGTCTGTTTTTTTTTTAAGTGTCATTGAGTAAAAACTGAAAACAGATCAAATATTTCAGAATTATATTATAAGAAAGTTATATGAAAAATAGTAGTCCTGACTACAGTGAGAAATAAATGGGTGTCCACTTTGTAGTGCAGCAATGTTCAAACTAGCTCTGTGTAGACCTGTATCCTGGAACAACAAATGAAGTAGGACAGGGAGGTAGATTGAATGCATATTCTAGAAGCTGAACAGGGAGCAATGCTTTACTGTGGTGATTTATCCATCATAATATGCCCCATTCATCAGTACTGATATACTTATGCCCATGTTAAGTCTAAGGTATTTGCACAGAGCTTCATTGCAAATGCTTCCATGCTTCATAGAAGCCCAGGACAATAGTTTAGAAGGGACCTTGATACATCTCTGATTCAACATCTTGCTCAAAACAGGGTGGTCTGTGGGGCTGGCCGCTGGAGGTGAAGCCACAGAGTCAATACTGAAAAAAAAAAAAAAAAAAAAAAAAAAAAAAAA
>NC_048897.1:4845771-5120702 GCF_011077185.1 Oxyura jamaicensis | reverse complement strand
AAAAAAAAAAAAAAAAAAAAAAAAAAAAAAAAAAAAAAAAGTAACCAGAATTTTCTTTACATTTATATTTTTAAGAGAGGTCTGAATGCTGATGGTCTGATCTCCATGAATGAAAAAAAAAGTCTTCTGGAATTTTGAGAGGTCAGATAAAGTGTCAAAAATAAATAAATAAATATTTTTTTTTTAAAAAAAAAGCATTAAATTAGATGATTTTCCTTTAAATACACTGATGACATCTCTTACCCTTCATCTTAACTGGCAAACATCCATATTGTGAAATGTAATGTAATGAAGTCATTCAAAATTAGTTGGTTGGGAATATTAAGATTTGCAAGATTCATTTCTTTTCTGTAAATGATTCTTTCTCCATTACAGCCGGTATTCCTATGAAAATTCCTTTTAGTCAAAAGATGTTTTTATGGAATTATGAATCTTAGGGACTTACATTCGATCACCCATGAATTCAACATCACTTAAGAAACACTCTCTCTCCATGGTATATAAGATCATCACAGTAAAGCAGTATAATAGGTAGTGCGTATCTTAAATATCTTTTTTTTTCTTTTCTTTTTTCTTTTTTTTTTTTCCTGCTTATGAATAATCAGATCATAAACTGTAACATAGCTTTTGTTTATGTCTTTTAAATGACTCTTAGCTGTGACAGGAAGCTTAGTAATAAGAAAGACTAATTTTGTTTCATGTGTTCTGGTCATACAAAATTCACTAGAGGCACCGTATAATCTCATTAGCCTTCCTCATGCCAAGAGTTTTCTCTTGTTGCATTGATGACTTCCAGCATGTTTCACATAAGTTTTATTTTCTTTTATGTACTATTCTTCCTTCTTGGAAATAAAAAGACAATCTGTCACTGGAAATGAGATAATTATGTATAATTTTGTTTTCATCATTTTCCATATTCTATTACAGTACATCCCTGGGCAATACAAGTACTTAAGTTGTGTGGATAATATCACAATGGACTTTCCTGTGTGAAGCGCATATATATATATATATATATATATATATATATATGCATGTATAATTTTCATTATGACTAGCTAAAGCATTACAGTCTAATGTTTAGATGAGGGAAATTGGAGATACAGGGCTTCTGCTTTCTGTTAAAACTGGGAAAACCACAAATCAGCAAGTACATTTACACATGCATTTAGATGTTTTTTCTTACATATCTGGGAAAGACTTCATTATTTCATCTGTTATTATTCATAACTATTAAAATATTTTTATTTTATACAACTGTTCCTTTCTAATAGCACAGATAAAGGCTTTATTAGCACAGCTGAGTCTTGGACAACTACTTGGTATTAGGTAATACCTGAAGAACTACTTTTGTTGTGCTCTAAAACCTCTAAAGCCATCTTCATTTGTAGCCACGGGGTCTCTGGTACCTAAATGTGCCCCCACTTTAAAGATTTCTGCTATAATCATGGGGCCTGTTACAATTTCATGATTGTATACCCTACATACATTGATAACTTAGAAGGGTTAGTAAGTGTATACAGCGCTTAATCTGTGTGCACATAAATATTGTATATTTTTATATGATTAGATAGTTCTTATCATATAATATTAAATATGTGTTTATGTATTACATGTATTATGTCTTTGCAACTACATTTTCAATAACATCTATCCAAGCTTGTTTGATTTTGTTCATGTTACAATAGTCTGGCAGTTTGGGGATGTTAGCTTATTGTTTCTTTGCCTTTTATTTCAAGCATTGAGTAGTGAGACATTGCTGTTCACTATTTCCTAAATATTTTTTTCTAGATATTTTTTTCAAGTCATACTTTTTATTCAGCCCAAAATACAGTGGTTTATATATATATATATGTATATATATGTGTATGTATATGTATATATATATATGTATGTATATATATGTATATATATATACAGAAAGAAAACAAGAAAAAGTGAGCAATTGGATTCATGTTTTATAACTTAATCCTGGATAAGTTTGAGGTTTAGAATGATTAAAGTAGTCATATGTCTCATTTTATTAGTTCCCTTACCAGATAATTTTTCATGAAGCTCTGTCACGAACAACTTCAACTACTTTGTCATCACCAACTGTATTTCTTCATTTTTCTGTCTGGTCAAAGCAAAGAATCCTTATCCTAAAAGTTAGAATTGAGTTCAGCATTAATTAATTTTTAAAAGTATTTTTCTGTGTGTGTATGGATAACAGTTACTCAATATTTTATAATATTTATAAGAACTAATTACAAAAAGAGCACATTCTAGTGCTTTTAGGAGAATTTGGGAATTTGGATGTTGGGGAGTAAGAGGGCCTGGAAATATATATTAGAATTTCTATCTGCATTAGTTACCAGCTAAAACCTTCTCCCGGATTTTCCAGTAGGAGGAAATTGTAGACATATAATAACCACGACATCCTGCTCTGGGAGGCAAGTTGTAGCTGTACATAATATTGCTACAGAAATGATAAGGGGAGTAAAAGGAGATTTTTTTATTTTATTTTTTTTTTTTTCTACAAGTCTTTTCAGCAGATTCTGGCTATTGGCTGTAATTACTGAACTTTAGAGTGTACAGCACCTGTTTTTTGCTACTTCCCATTATTTCAATATTCATGCAATTTCTGTAATGGAAAAGCAGATATACACCTTCTTCTGACAGTAATACTTTGTCTTCCTGATTATTCACATATGCTGGACTTCATTTAAAAAATATTTTGTCACTTGAGGCTTATAAGTCACTGTGCATATTAGGAAGAACTTCTTTAATGAAAGGGTTGTTAGGCATTGGAACGGGCTGCCCAGGGAAGCAGTTGAGTCACCATCCCTGGAGGTCTTTAAAAGACATTTAGATGTAGATGTATTTAGCTTAGTGATAAGCTAAATACAAGATGTATTAAGCTTAGTGATATGGTTTAGTGGAGGACTTGTTAGTGTTAGGTCAGAGGTTGGACTAGGTGATCTTGGAGGTCTCTTCCAGCCTAGATGATTCTGTGATTCTGTGATACAAATGTTCCTGAAAACAGCTTAGAAAAGGAATATAAAATGATAGTATTCTACTATGAAGAGGATAATTTGGGGAAACAACTTGAAAGAATATTTGAAAGACACAAAAGTAATAAAAATATTACTGCTCTTAAAAGTTTTACCTCTCATATGGTTCTTAGATCCTCATGACTAGAGCAAGACCGCTATTAATTAATGAGGAATTGTTCAATACTAATTTCTTTCGTTCATAGAGAAAGGCTGGCACGTTTGACTTTTAATGACAAAAATGCCCATTGTGTGGACTTTTCCCCTTTGCTTTTCATCTTGCTACCCTTGGGAAATATATTAATACATAAAGCACTGGGATTAAGCCAGCTGTTTTCTGCCTTTTGACTTTCCGCTAGCCTTCAAACCACAGGGTCCACAGACCTGCAGGTTCTTGTGTGAGAGTAAGGCCACTCTTCAGTATGAAGGATGATTAATGTCTCTGCATCGCTACCCTGAGGAACTGACCTTCACACTGGTGAAACCTGAATCAGTGAGAAATCCCTATCTCATCTTTCATTAAAATTACCCATCATGACCAAAGCACAGCTGAGATATTGGACAGTTAAGTGAATCACAAAATGATATTTTATCATCAATAAATGCAAGCTGTCCCATGAACATTTTTTACAAATAGTAGCTGTGTAGGAATAGAGGCAAAGGAAATGTGTGTATGTGTGAGGAGAACAATGCATAGCACATGGTTATTTTTCCTTTCTCCCTCATATGGCATTTCTGTTCTTAAATAGTTCAGTGGTAATATTAGCAATTACATGAATCATGCTACATGATTACATGATTTTAACTTTCTTGGATGTTATATAACAATAGATTAGAAGTTTTAGAAATCACTTTCATTATGGCTATGAAACTTCAATTATCCTTTTTTTTTTTTTTTTTTTTTGAACAAATTGTTTTCTGAGTGTTCTTTCTATTGCTTTTGGCAAATTATCCCAGAAAATCTATCTGTCATACTCTAGCACTTCTTCATCTTAACAGTACTGCAATTAGAGATATTTTTTATTTTCTGTTATATTTACACCTCATTCCCTAAGCATCAACCCCATGGACTTCCAAATAAGCAGACTATGTGTAAGCACTGTCTGCTTCCAGTATTTGTAGGAGGTATTTGTTTCTGCTTTCATTTCGAGGAAAATGCCTGGAATCATTTAAATGGAATCATTTAAAGCCGATGAAAAAAAAAAGAAAAAAAAAAAAAAAAGATGATAATATAAAATAAAAAAAAAGATAATAATAATGAAATTATATTAAATAAATAATAATAATAATAAAGCAGTAAAAAAGCTTACCATGCTAAGCCAATACCAGTGAAGCTAATGGCAATAAATATTATTGAATTTAGCGGTACAAATGCAAGTCCTAAATGGAACTGTGATATTGATAAATTACATAACAAGAAATAGACATATAGAAAGGTCAGAAATTAGTAGTAAGATTTCATTGCTGTAGAGAAGACTTCTGGAGGGAAAAAAAAAAAAAAAAAAAAAAAAAAAAAAAAAAAAAAGGATTTTTTTTTTTCCAAAAACTTTTATTTTATTAAATAAACATTTGATATAGTTAATATTAAATTTCTAATTTAAGTATGTCATGAGCCCCTGTATTTTTATAGTTATGTGTCAAAATAGATTCAGGAATAGAAGAGGAAGAAGTTCCACTGCTATGTAAGTTTTAAATATTTTTGGAAGCTTGCATGTATTTGTAGCCTCTATTTTTAATAGTACATTAATATTCAAATCACAGTGACAAGGGGTAAAGGATTTGCATGTTTGTATTCAGGAAAATAATAAAAAATAAATACCAAAGGTCCTTCAAATTTTATTGAAGAAACTAGAGCTGAGCTGACTCAGAAGTTACAAAGGAATAGATAAACACCTATATCAAAAAGCTCAAAATCTTACGGAACTGAAAAAATATAGCCTCAGAAGTCTGCTGAGGGAGATTGTGTTGTTGTTTGGGACTTATATAAAAAAAATCTGATAGCTTTTTATTGGATAAATATTCAGTAAGGTTTGCTTGTTTCTTCCTTGGTGCTACAGAAATGTTGATTGCATTCTTTTCAGTACTTTTCAATCTCGTGGCCCCTTTATGTTCCAAACTGTAAGTGACCTTTCTAGGATGGCTACAGCAACTCCTTCAGGTAATTTACATATTTAAAATTATTTAAGCACTCATTTAAGGAAAAGAAAAGTGTTGCCTAATTTCACTGTAACAGATTGATTTTTATAGTTAGAACTGCAAAAAAAAAATAGGGGGGGGGGGGGCAGGGGGGCTGAGAAAGTCTGTATATTCAATTCTTTCTCTTCTTTGCCTTATCCAGAGAATTTAGAAAATCATACACATGTTCTTCTTCTCTTACCTCTACCAGAAGCTATTAATTTACCTCACTCCAAGCTGATCATTAATTAACACTAGAGTGATGAGCTCAAGAGAAGAAAGAGAGACATGGAAGTAGTAAGACAGATAGTTGTGCTGCCTTGCAGCTCAGAATTATGAGATCAATGCCTAAGCTTCTGCTGTTAACTGTCATGAGGCTTTCATTAAATGGATATGTTATTCACTTGCTTGCTTTTCAGTAATACCTTATTGAAATTCTGAGCTTTTGTTTTAAAGAATTTTTTGTTCTGTTCTTCCTTTTATTCTTTACCTTGTAAAAACTTGTCTGCAGGTCTGTGTCAGGGCCTGGACCACTGAGATCCAACAGTGGTTGAAGGTGAGGGCCTAGGACATGAACCTGAGCATAAAGCAGCTCTGGGTGAAGGGCTCACCCTGCAGATGTTCCTGCAGAGCTGTCCCCCCATAGCCACCAGTAGCACTCTCTTGGAGCTGGCCTCTTGAGTCCCAGCAGCCAAAGCCTAAGGAGAGCAGGGATGCTGTCAAAGCCCTGGCAGTCAGTGACTGTAGCCTCTGACTGAAGTTAGCTTGAGTTGTTCTTTTCACTGCTAGATACATTTCAGAATAGCTGCTGGTTATTTTTGCTGTGTCAGGTGTGAAGAGAGCCAGAACCTCCTCTGAGCAAGTGAAGCTTAGCTCTCCTTTCTCGGCATGTCTTGAATATCTATATTTATTTTAAAACCCCACTCATTCATCACCCCTCTCAAGCTGAACAATTATTCCTTCTATGATGAAAGAAGAAACAACAGTCACAAAGTCATAGGTTGACTTTACTACTGACTCTGTGTCCTCACATTGTGGATAATAATAGTAGATAAACTACTTAATTACTCATGAACAATAAAGTTCTCTCCTGGAATTTCACCCCCTATCAATTGCTTATAGTCACATTTATTCACACTAGTCTATGTGAAATAGACAGTTACAATAATTATCCCAAACACAGAAAGCATATTTCCTTTTTAAATGAGTATTTCATAATTTAACAGTACTTTAAAAATGAATTTAACACTCAGGAAAAGTGTTGACAGCCTTGGAAATTGACTTATGTCTTTATCTACAGAGGCTACATCACTAGCACAAATACAAGGTTCTGTCATAATTCTCTAAAAATAAACCAGCTAATTATTTGCTCTGCTCCCTCACTGGGTCTTTAATTGGGAAATGATACTGGAAGAGTTTTATTCTGCTTAAAGCTTCATGAAATGGAAATGCAGAGATGGAGGGGGAGAAGAAAAGATGAGTAAGAGCACTTCCTTCTTTAATTGTTTGATTTAACAAATGTTTCTGCTAAAATCCGTGGGTTTATGAATATGCACCAAGATAATGAAATAGCTTAATGAGATTCAGAAAATCAAACAAATTAATAAATAAAAATGTATATTTTTCTTGAAATAGGCTATTATTTCTTCCCCTAAGCATATTTCCTTGCTGATGTTGAGAATAGTTGATCCACATTTTTTGTTTTCTTCTTAGTCTACCTACATAAACATATTTTGTGGAAATGACATCACAGCATTTCAAGACTCTGGAGGCAGTTAGTATAGTATTGATTATATTTGGGTTCCACTAAGCCTTCGAAGTGGCCAATTGTTGGTTTATTTTTCAATATAAATCAGAGCAGGCCATATAATTCTTTAATTTGTGAAAACTGCCCAAAAGTTTGTGTTGCTTCCAGAAAGCAGATAAGCTGACATTATAACAAAGGCTAAAACCCTTTACTCTTTCTGTACCTCTGAAACTCTAAAACTAGTGACCTGCAGGGGAACAATCTAGTTGTCAGTCATGTAAGATTGAGCAGAACCTGAGGTTCTGTCAAAGAATTGCCCAGCCATTACTCTGGACATAATATGCTGTGGTGGTAGGAGGAAGTTTCAAATCTACTGTAATGAGCAGATATTTAAAGACTTTCTTTCCCAAAAGCAAAACCCAGAAGCAGTCAGATGATAACAGTTTTTATTCAGTTCCAAGTCAAGAGTAAATATACTGAAAAATAATAATAATAGAAATTGTGTATCTTAAATTCTGAAATATGTTTATAAAAATAATAAAGCTTAGTGGTCTCACTTGACAATTTGAAATCTTATTCCAATTCTGCAGAGTAATCAAAAGAAAAAATCATTTAGGTAATTATTTTGGCCTATGCAATTATTGCATAAAACTATGATTTATGCAAAAAATCCTCAAGCAATTAAATTTTATTAGTGTCATGTAATAAAGCAATCACAGAGATGATAACTATAGCAGTGACTTTTTTACTTAAAGCAAATAAAATAGAAGTTTTAAAAGCATCTAGAGATATATATCTAGCATTTATGAGCACAAACTGATAATGATAATTAAGGGTCATATGAGAATAAATATATGACTCCAACACATTTATTTAATCTTTCTTTAAACTGGCAGTGGTGCACTGGAAAATGACAACAGCAGTTCTGTAAGGCATGCTCTGTGCTATGGGAAAGCCGGGAGGAGTTATATAGTTGCGGAGGCAAAATAGCAAACTGTAAAAGAGGAACAGTAGTGCATATGTATATTTTTATCATGATTTTACAAGGTCACAGGGAATAATATTCTGATTTGCATATTGTAGCTTGCCAGCAAAGTAAATGAGTAAGAAATTAATGCTGCAAAGAATTTTCCTTTGTCAGTGAGAGGTTAAATCTTGAAAAACAACTTATATGTTCTGCAAGTATATAAAAAAAATGCTCATAAAACACAAATGCATGTGCAAATGCATGCACAGAAAAACTGCTTTGAAGAAAATCTGTTCGCATGTAAGTGTGCATAGAACCTCTCATGTTTGATCTAATGCAAAACAGAGCCCATCATGAGCAGCATATGCCTCATCTCCGGAAGTTCATGAGATCATCCTCAAAGCAGATGATGAAATATAAAGGAGTCATTTCTTATTTGTGTTCATTTAAATGACAGCCACTGAATCCACACAACATGAAGGAGTATTGTCTAAATCAGGAGATATACAACTCGGTCACTTCTACATTTTACAGTTTTCCTGAGGGTCACAGTGAGATTATAGTGAAACACAACTACAGGTGTGGTGATATAAATTAAAGATGTAGGTGCTTTCTCTCTTTCGTTTATTGCATAGAATAGGACTGGCTTTATATTACTGTACCAGTAAACAATATATAAGTTTCAGTGAAAGATTTGCTCTGCTTTGCACACTCTTTGTCCATATTGTGCTCTAAATCATGAATCCAATAGAAGTTATAAGCTTTAAATTAAGAATTGCTCCATTATACATGCAATTGTTTCTTTGTTAAAATTCAAGATTAAACATGCACAAATATTAAAATGCATATACTGTTAAAAAGATTATAATCCTTCACGTTAAATAGGTCTAAATAGATTTAACATGCTATTTTTAAATTTCACTGTACAGTTAGACAAAAGTTGTTAAATCTACAAAACAGGAAGATTAATGAAGTTTTCTAGACAACTATTTAAAGGAGCTTGTTTCACCTTTTCCAGTGTATTTTCTCATATTTTACAGATTTCAATCATCAGGGAAATAAAATTACTTTAATATTAGAAATCTTTTGTATATTAATATAAAGACACAAAGATCAATGAAAACCAACATCCTTTTCTACTACAGTTAAGTGCTGTGTTTAAACAAATCAAAAAAATATATTGTTCAAAGCTAAAAGTATCATATTGAATGAAACACTATATGTCCTCTATGACAACATTCATTTTGCCTCAGTTCAGACTTGTCTACTGCTTATCCTGTATTATATATTATCGATTTTTTCATCTTCAGTCCAAATTATATGTATAAATACTAAAATTATGTAAAAGAAAACAGTTTTTTGAATAAAACTTTGTAGAGGTAAAGAGAAGTGAAGAAACTAAATACCATATGAGACAAAATAGTGTAAGTTGGTTCCTTTTTCCTCCTATCTTAGATTGTTTCTACTTTGTCCTTTTGCATCTGATTCCTAAATGCATATGAAATGGAAATTTGTTTGAAAGCAAATTTAGTTGGGGTTTCTGGGCATAGCAGTATTGCAAATACCAGTGGAATCAATATAATAATAATAATAATAATTGGGGAGCTTATTGGCTTTTAAAAATTTGCCTAATTCTCATTTCAGAGATACATCTATTACTGTTATCAGAGATGTCATAATACTGTGAAATTTCAGCAGCATTTTGCAAAGCAACAACCTTTGATCCTTTGTCTGATGCGCTGAGGAAAATTCAGTGCTCTTCTAGTAACTGGTCTGCCCCTGGACGAGGAAGGAAAATAGTTAGCTCAGTTTTGTACATTAACTTTCATCACACTTGCTGCTTCAAGTCTAGAATACTTCTAGGGTGTTCAGTGGAAAGCTAGCCTTAGATCCAAATTTTGTATCAAACTTTCCTTTCTCCAGACTGCTACAGTGTTTTGCAGTAAGAGTTTAATATTCCTCTTGAAGCATTTATTAACATAATTCTTATCTTCTTGATTTCCTCTTAGAAAATTCATGTTTGCATGTATCAGATAATTAATAACATAAGAATTCCTTTGATCATTAGAGTTCAGCCAAAAAGTTTTTAATTGTGACCATCAGAAAAACTGAAAATTAAAAATAATGGTCATACTGATATTGCTGTACAAGAAATGGTAACATTCACAGACAGGAACATGTCAGGAATAAGAAGAGAGAAACAGCTTTATCAAATTTTAATTGTCATGAGCCTTTAAATGAAAGTTCATAACCAAAGCTAAAAGTGTTTATGCTATCATCATTATTTAAAAACATTTCTCCCTTTTTCTTTTTGTATTCAAACATGATGTTGCTGTTTGTGCAATGTGCCAGATGGACTAAACTGGAGATACAGTTATTGCTTGTTTACAGAATAGACTTAGCAGAAACACTGTGGTGTGTTTCCGTTGCTCTGACCCTGATGTAGAGAGATTATGTTGTAGGGCATTTAAGTCATTATATTGGCCTCTTTCTTCCTCACTGAAACCAACGTGTCTTTGTTTATTTGTGTAGCACCATGACGAGCTGTCTATTACAGATCATCTGTTTTACAGTAAACCTAGCTACCTATTGGTAACATCATCTATTAAAGGGTCACAACTCTACCAGCTTTTTCTGAATCTCTACTTTTTACTCTGAAATTGATTCCTCTGCTGTCACATTGGTAGTAACAGAATACATCTTTTTATATTCATTGCAAATGTTGATGCTATTTAAAGTAAAATTTCAGAGAAGTCTTTGCCACATTCTTTTTCCTACTTAGCTTTCTACTGCTAAAAGTACTACTGCAAATTTATGGTAAAATTGTTAAGAATCTCAAAACAAAACTTTTAGCTCTAGGAAAGCACAATATCCTTCATCTAGGGACTGACTGATCTCTCTTGGTGCATTATGAGCTAGAAAAGACTACGTTTCCCTTCAAAACAATCCTTTTTTTTTTTTTTTTTTCTTCACTTTAAAAATAGCCATTAATTTGTAAAAGGAGCTGTCACTGACAAAGAATGAAGGCAAATGAATCTACAAATATTAAAGAGGAAGTGGAACCTGAAATACAACATGCCCAGGAAGGTGGTGGAATCACTGTACCTGGGGTGTTTAAGGAAAGTTCAGACGTGGCACTTAGGGACGTGGTCTAATGGGTGATGCTGATGGTAGGGGGATGGTTGGACCAGATGGTCTTGGAGGTCTTTTCCAACCTTAACGATTCTATGATTCAATAAGTAACAGGAGACAGCTGGTAGTACCATAGTAGACTTTTCATGAGGGACAGTCTCACTTCAAGTTTCAGGTCTCTGTATTTAAGAAACTCTCTCAATGTCACAGAGGCTGGCAGCCAAGCTGTCTAGTCCTTCTTAGAAAGTCAATATAATGGGGACTTAGGGTTTTGATAGAAAAGCTACCTCTACTGTATCATACTGTTAATATTTCACAAAGAAATTGAAAACTGCTAATCTATTCTGCACGTACCTAGTTGAGTTTTCATGCATGTTGTCTGTGTACAGACTGTTCAAAACCAGCTTTGCTTGCTGTCCAGTCTCTGATGGTTTTGGGGACAGAGAAGAAGTAGGGATGAGCAGGTGTGAGATCTACTTGTATGTAGCAGCTCCTGATAGAACTGATGGCACAGGCAAGGGTGTTGGATCATGCTGTGGTTGGCCAGCACAGTCATATTTGGTTGCAACATTCACTGCTGGCAATGGCAATGGATGCAGGCAAAGCACATGTTGTCTTTGAGACCCAGTATCAGTAGGTGCCCATTCTCTTAAACAGGTCTCTAAACCTCATTATTTGGTATAAGATGGCTCTGCTGTGACTGTATGCACAACTATTCTGTAGTTAGGTTCCCATATACAATTCTTCTCTGTTTCTGGAGGATTACTAGCATGAAAACATAATCAGTCTTGTAAAGAAAGTTAAGGGCAAGTCCTGACTGTCTTGAAGGCTTGGTAAATGCACAGGAGTGCTTCCAGGTCTGGGCAGTCCCAAACCTTTTGCTACTAAAAACTGCTGTCAGAGGGAGGATATCCCTCATAGTACTTTAGGTGCTCTTCTATCACTTCAGGCTGCATTCCAGTCTCGCCAGTACCAGAGATGCTACCAGAGATGGATGTAAACCTGGCTTTGTATTCTCACTGACTGCAGAATGCGATAGGAATATGTATCATTACTATACAAACACACACATACACAAATAGAAAATATTTCCATTACTATAGTTACTATTGGTCTTCCTATTCCTGAGTTTATTTTTGAAGTTTTTGAGGGGGGGAAGATGCTTTTGCAGGAAGCCTCCAATCTAAGATCAAATCCTGTGTGGGCTCTTAAAGCTGAGTTGCTATTGCATTTCTTATGTGGGCAAAGGTTGAATACTTTCGCTGAGGATTAAACATTGAAACTGCAAGTAAGCAAAGAAAGGAATTGCACGGCCAGACTGCTTGGAGAATTGCATCACTCTTTCCATGGTTTATGATTTTGTATCATGAAAAGGCATGGGAACTCCTGCTGGGTATAAAATAATAAATTATTACAACTTGGAATATGAAGTGTTTTGAGTTAGCATAGGAAATGAAAGTTACTTAAAGATGAGCTCTTAGTGACAGAGATGTAGCTTTCCTTTTTTTTTTTTTCATTTGTTGTTTTCTCTTTCACTTTGTAATACTACAATAAGAAAAATCAATATTAGTAATAAAATTGGATGCTATTTTAGGTGTTTACATAGTCCCATATATACAAATAATAGAATGGCATTACTTCCTTTCCTCCCTGTTGGCTGTCTGAACAGTAGTTAAATTATTCCCAACTGCTATATTAGGAACTGTCCAGATGAATAAAGCCAAATTTACAATGGTTTCTGAGGCAATGTAACAAATTTTTAAAGATAAACTTAATGATTTGTTGTCTGCCCTTGCTACCTGTTGTGTTCAGTGCCTTTCCCCACTATGAACTCATTTCTTGAAAAATATATGCAAGCCCCATGAAAAAATGAATGATAACCATTATACCACACAGAAATCCACCCTGAAACCCCCTATTGTTCTTGCTTTTATTTTGAATATATTATGAAGGAGTAGCAAAACATAAC
This sequence comes from Oxyura jamaicensis, assembly GCF_011077185.1. Classification (NCBI taxonomy): domain Eukaryota; kingdom Metazoa; phylum Chordata; class Aves; order Anseriformes; family Anatidae; genus Oxyura; species Oxyura jamaicensis. The sequence goes on along the minus strand of NC_048897.1, from coordinate 5,107,680 downwards.
TATAGAGCTACTCCATTAGATGGAGTAAAAGCTAACATTAAGTTTAACCTAGAAGTGTATATATATATAGGAACTTTATTTTTAACCAAAGGAAAAATAGTTTTAAGTAGAATTATTTTGCTTTTCATAATTCTAAACATAACATAGTGAAAAACATTTAAAATGAAAGAAATCTAACTAGATTTGTCACATATTGAAAACACTAATTCCTTAGAATGTAGTTTATAAAATGTCTTAGTTCATTCTATCATAAACACAATTGTTGAAAACCACATTAATTTTCTAGAGAGGGAAACTTGGCATTTTACCTGCTGATAAGGTTCATTTCATTAGGTCAAGATGGAACAGAAACTATTATAGCTTTTCAGACCAAAGTTGCTGAATGAAGGAGATTGCATGCTTGCTAAATGACAGAAATAACTCAGAAAATATGTTTTGCAAGAAATAAATCTACTGCACAGTTTCAAATCAGTGCATCTCTGTGGTTAGACAATAAGTCTGTTAGACTTAGATGCTGATTTAAAAAAAAAAAAAAAAAGTAGATGGTAAAAGAAAAGTGATGGAGATTTCTTTTTTACCCTTTTTAAGAGAAGAGACAACTGGAGGAAATTTGGAATGAGAAGAATTTCTGTAACAGCTTGCTAAGATCCTTCCCAGAATACAAATATTCATTAATGAGCAAGAAAAACGCTGGGAAGGACTGCAGGGTTTGCATATATTTCAATGGTTCTTTGTAGGCAACTAGGCTATTCAATGAAGTATCAGCTAGACAAACACATAGCTGATACTCTGTGCTATCACCTTTTGGGAGAAGGAGAATTTGCTTATACCCCTTTTACATGCGTCTTATGCCTCAGCTATTAAATTCTTCAGTCTGAAGAGCTTTTCTAACATAGTTATGAATGACAACAGAGAGACCTGCATATGCTCCTGTCTTAAATATTGAAGGTTCTGATTTCTCTTGCACATTGTATGGTGTTTGTAAAGCCAAAAAAAAAAGAAAAAAAAAAAGAAAAAAAAAAGGAGTATAATGTGGCTAGGCCATTAACTATTAGTTGTTTCTTGTATTTGAAGGAAACGTACTCCCTCAAGAAGTAAAACAGAACAAATAAATAGACTTACACTTCTGTATCTGTATGTGAATTTTAAAATATGCTAATTTTATACATAACAGTTGTTCCAGGCAGACTCTATTTACAGTATTCCTGTAGTTAGCAAGACATTGATATTCTCTGGCAATGAGTGTTTCCATAAGAAAACCTGCTATTGTGGTGCCTCATTCCAGTGCACCAGTCATATGTTGTTATGCTTTTGGAACATCAGTTACATACAAGAACTGAAATTAAAATAATTTTTTTTTTTGGGGGGGGGGGGGGGGGGGGGGGTATTATTATTATTATAAAAAGCTAGAAATTTGAAGAAGGGCAGTATCAAAATATGGATAGTAAAAGTAGCTAATATCTAACATTCAGAACATGAATTTGAATATTCTACGTTATGGCTGAGCATGATCATAAGCTAAGACCTTTCTGCTGCACAGAAGAGAAATGGACACTGATCTAACAGGCCTGATTCTTTCCAGACATGACAACTGGCTATTTTTTAAAAAAAAAAAAAAAAAAAAAAAAAAAAAAAACAGCATCTGTAAAATGTTTGCTATGATGAGGTGAGGAAGAGATCGAGCATAACCTTGGTATTCAAGATGCATTTGATTGCATCTAGCTCCCTACATTTAATAAGGCCATTGCTCTAATAGTCTTTCATTGCACAAAGATTTATTTTATTTATTTATTTATTGCAAGGACTCCAGTCCCTGCTGCTCTTACAAAATCTTAAAAAATGCACTGACACATTAAAGCAGTTTGAGCTACATGTCAGTGTGGTGTGATTGGATACAAACATGTTAATACTGAACCAAAACATAAAAAAGGGACAGATCACATTATATGAGGGCACTGCTGTATCAGAAAGCTACAATCATTCATCAGGGTAATGAATTTTAGTTGTGTGTTTGTATTAAGAACTGTTGAGAATTTAAATATGTGGAAAGAGACATGTTGACAATTTAACTCATATTTTAGGTTGAATGAGTCTGGACATTGAAATCATCATTCATATCTCACTTCTTTATATGCACATCCTGGTCTCTTGGCAGAAACATAGAAGAGGCAATATGTTTAGAATCTCACTTCTTATCTGCAATTGTGGTAAATCTTGAATTCTAGAAAAGATAGAAAATAGAAAAGTATAACTCTATGCTATATTTTTTGTTGTTATTACATGACAATGTAGACATACCTGCTGCTCCAGTACACTGGCCTATATTTTGTTCATGTCCTGTGTGGACACAGGTCCCCCATGGGCGGCACCCCCCCCCCAGACCCCCTGCTCCTGCGTGGGCTCCTCTCCACGGGCTGCAGCTCTGGTCCGGGGCCTGCTCCTGCGGGGTCTCTCCATGGGCCGCAGCCTCCTCCAGGCCACATCCACCTGCTCCACCAGGGGCTCCTCCACGGGCTGCAGTGTGGAGATCTGTTCCATGTGGGACCATGGGCTGCAGGGGGACAGCCTGCTCCACCAGGGGCCTCTCCACGGGCTGCAGGGGAACTTCAGCTCTGGCACCTGGAGTACCTCCTGCCCCACCTTCTTCACTGACCTCGGCGTCTGCAGGGCTGGTTCTCGCTCTTCTCTCCCAGCTGCTATTGCCCAGAATTTATTTCCCCTTCCTTAAATCTGCTCTAACAGTGGTGCAAATAACATCACTTACTGTCTCAGGCCAGTGGCAGACCCTTTGGAGCCGGCTGAAACTGGCCTTCTTTAACATGGGGCAGCTGCTGGACTCTTCTAACAGAGGCCACCCCTGTAGCCCCCTGTCACCAAAACCTTGTCACATAAACCCAATACATCCTGAAGGACAAATATACCTCTCGTCATTCTCTTACCACATTTCTAACTGCACTTTTAGTTTTATTAACTAAAGATTTTATATTTCTTAATTGCTGAACAGAATTGCTCATTATGCTTCAAAAATCATTTTTTTCCTGCCCATATTTGGTTATGTTCCAATACAGTTGTGCAGACTCAGTCAAGAACTTTTGATCTGAGATAAGAAAGACATCAGAAGTTTCTACCCTGAACTTTTGAAAGCAGTTTATAAACCTGGACATGGAAGCACTTGTGAGCTTAATGGGAACCATACTCAAATATACTAAACCATAAGGGTTGAAAAAGTTTTGAGAATTATAAAAATTAGTCAGATAGTTCAGAAGCTGGAGAAGGCAGTTGATGAAACAATATCAGAATGGCTGGAAAGAGTTGCCTATGGTATCCAGGCAGACATCTATAAAAAGGAAGGAAGGCTTTCTTTATATATCATCTTTGTCACCTAAGGACAGACAAGCTATGCAGTAAGATGGGGAAAAAAATCCTGGACAAAGAGGGGAGTGAGCAGAGCTGAACCTTGGAGAATCAGAAGAATGTCATGATACCAAATTAGGGAGAGAAATGAAGATATATAATATGTAGAGGTATAGTTTGCACAGATATGAATAGAAGTACTTCAGTGAATTATTCACAGAAACATAAACTATTCCACAACTTACCAGGCTTTGCAATATTAGAACTGATTCATCAACAGATCCATGGATGGTAGAGAACTATTTCAGATGGGGCTGTGTTTGGGCATATTTATACATTATTTGTCTTGTAATAAAATATTTGCATAGTTCTATGTGACAACTGTATTATGACATTTTTATACATAACGTGTATAAAAATACATGTTACGTACATAAAGTGGTTTGCAAGATTCTTCTAATATTACAAAACATATTGACCCTCTACCATTTGTTTTTAAAAATCAGTTTTGGCTCAGCCCCCATATATTGCTTCAATAATCTGCAATGACTTCCACAAAACAGTTCAAATAATCATTATCAGCAAAATGGTTAGCTCAGCTAAAATGTGACCTTTCTAATCTATGTATTTGGATTTGGGGAAATGGGAAAGACATGGATGAAGTTAAAAAAAAAAAAAAATGCTGGAAACATTTTCTAGCAGTTTAATGCAAGTACAAGGATTGATAGGAAAATGTGTGCAAAACATGTCCAGCTATACTATGCCATAAACTGAGAGAAAATATTATGATTGAGTTCAGTTTTGAAAATCTACTCTAATGATGAGCATAATGGAGACTCTCTATGGCTGAAAGTAATTTTTATTTATAGGTATTTTGTGCATTTCTATTATACAGTTTTTATTTATGTACTTATGAATAATCTACGTTTTGTAGCGATATTGCTAAGTAAAACCAAGTAAAATACTTACCCAGTGCTTATTCCAATCTTTGGAAATAACCAGACTATATTTTCTGAAGTTGGGTACTATTAAATCCCTTTTGGTCCAGTACAGAAATCATTTTATAAATGTAGTTTAATTAATTTTCCTTTCTTGTCATGGAGTGACTGAATATCCTGTAATACCACTAAACTGTATTGTGTCTCATAGCAGAAAATTATTTGTTCAACAGCATTATGCTTATTTCTCCTTTAACTATTCAACAGTAAAGTGATGCTCAGGATTGCTTCAATTTAGCAATCCTCCTGTCTGACATGCAAATCTCAGTGGATGGACAAAAGCATGTAAGGTTAAGCCACTTTCACCTATGAATACTCCCCTAATCCTCAGTGAAATTCTTAGAAGCAAAAAGCACAGAGTGAACAGTCTGTATCTAGATATTTCAGCTGTAATATATGCATCAAATCATTTATAAATGAAACAACTTGCTTCAAATTCTGTGAAAACAGCTTGACAAAGGCACCTTTTAGTTAAGAACAGATACATTTGTTTTGTACAGCTACATTAAAAAATAATAATAAAATTATCCCAAACATTGAGTAAATCCCCAAAGTGCTATCTCTTTATTAGGAGATTACTAGGGTATTTTTCCTGACAGTCCTCAGTTATGGCAGCCAAAGTAATTCAATAAATAATTTTGTAACAGGAAAGAGGTAAAATCTACCTTTAATTAATTAATTAATTAATATTTAGTAATAGCCTTGAAAATAGCTCTGTAAATATTTTACTTTGTTCTTTGAATTTAATTTTTACAAAACAAACTCTTTATCAAATGCTTTCCTCCTAGCTGGAATTTTAAAAATCATCAATAGCAACAAAAACATACATAAAACTTTATTACTATTGCTTTGTTTAAGGTAGTCCCATTAGAAGGCAGCAGTCTCAACTTTAATAATAATAATAGTAATTAATAATAATACATTTAGTCCTTACAGGAACAAGATGTTGCAGAACTCATAAATTGTCTCAGAATGAGTTGGCAAATATATACAAAAAATTATTAACTGAAAATTTAGCAAATCATGAATAGAGTAGTTACAACCTGTTGCTAAACAACTGTTGAAAGTCAGTAACAAAAAATGTGATTCTAGTCTAATCCAGCGTGTCAGCTGTGAAAGATCTTTCCTCTTTTCCATGTGTGAATTTTAGGTGGACAGCTTCTCAAATGTAATAACATTAAGCATAGAATCATAGAATGGCTGTGTTGGATGGGACCTTAAAGACCACCTAATTCCAACCCCCTGCCGTGGGCAGGGACACCTTCCACTAGACCAGGTTGCTCAAAACCCTATCCAACCTGGCTTTGAACACTACGATGGGGCATCCACAACTTCTCTGGGCAACCTGTTCCAGTGCCTCACCACCCTCATAGTAAAGAATTTCTTCCTCATATCTAATCTAAATCTACCCTCTTTTAGTTTAAAACCATTACTTCTTTTCCTATCACTACACTCCCTGACAGAGAGTCCCTCCTCAGCTTTCTTATAGGCCCCCTTTAGGTACTGGAAGGCCACTGTGAGGTCTCCCCAGAGCCTTCTCTTCTCCAGGCTGAACAACCCCAACTCTCTCAGCCTGTCTTTGTAGAAGAGGTGCTCCAGCCCTTTGATCATCCTTGTGGCCCTCCTCTGGACTCATTCTAATTATTCTATGTCCTTCTTGTGTTGAGGACTCCAGTGCTGAAGACAGGTGGGGTCTCATGAGAGTAGACTAGAGGGGGAGAATCACCTCCCTTAACCTGCTGGCCATACTTCTTTTGATACAGCCCAGGATATGGTTGGCTTTCTGGGCTGCAAGCACACATTGCCAGCTCATGTCAAGCTTCTTGCCAACCAAAACCCCCAGGTATTTCCCATCAGGGCTGCTGATGGGGTCATAAATACTGACCCCTGAGGAACACCACTTGTTACTGATCTCCACCTAGACATTGAGGTGTTGACCACAACTCTGAGTGCAACTATCCAGCCAAGTCCTTACCCACTGAATAGTCCATCTGTCAAATCCATGTCTCTCCAATTTAGAGACAAGGATATCATCGGGGACAGTGTCAAAAGCTCTGCACAAGTCCAGATAGATGATGTCAATTGCTCTTCCCCTACCCATGAATGCTGTAACCCTGTCATAGAAGGCCACCAGATTTGTGCATCTCCCAGTAATACATGCTAGGTGTATTACCTGGTAATCTTTGTGAGAAGAGGTATTAAATTTTCTGTTTCCCTTACAAACTGGGGAGCATCTCCCTTTTAAAGGAAAAAAAAAAAATCATCATAATTGATTGTATTTCTTTAAGTCAGTAATCCAAAAGCATACATCCAGCTATTGATATCACTAAGACAGCAAACTAATCACGTTTTTTAAAGTAGTCTTATCTGTGAACACTTAGATAAAACTTCTTCGAAGTGGTATTTCAGTAAGGACAAAGTATTTTCTTAAGTTTGATGCTTTCCAAAACAGGGATTAATATATTTTTATGAAATTTGTAACATTTTTCCTAAATATTTTTCCTACCTGAAGGTCTATTTGATGTATTGCAAGGCACTTTTGAAATACACATTTCTTTCTCACATCTGCAAGATGTAAGATGCTCGTGCAAACCATACTCATTTGAATCAATGGTTGTCTGACTAAATCAGGATGTGAACCTGTATATCTGTTTAGGAGAGGAAGAAATTATTTCCATGCTAATCTAAGAATTATTTACTATACCATTTTGTGGAGGCTGTCCCTCAATTACAATTGGATAGCTCCTTGACACTTTCTGTGTAAAACCTGCAATTAGCCATTGTATGTACTGAGAAGTATTACAAAATTTACATGATTGGGTAAATAAGACCTCAGCAGCAAGTTTTACAAGAAACCAAAATTGTGACCTCCACCTTGGAAAAACAACAAAATACGGGAAGGTTATCACACTTTGATAAATAAATAAATAAATAAATAAATAAATAAAACAGTTGAATCAAGTTAGTTTTACAGATGAATTTGTATGTCCCAGGCATGGTCCCCTCAGCTGATAATATTCCTCAAATATTCTTGTCTCAAACTAGAATATAGACTCTCACTAAAAGGAATTATAATAAAAGCCATCTTCTAGAACCCAAAAAACAAGCAGAGACAAGCAGGGTCCCTGGAACCTGCAGGGACCTAGCCTGACACAAAGCTTAAAGGCTAAAGCTGAGATTCTGATTCTCTTGATCAAGTCAAAGTCATGAGCCAATCTCATAAGAAATCAGTATAAAATCAATATAAGGATCTGCATTTAAAAGCATGAATTTGTCTTTATACTTCATGAATTTGAAGCCAGTTTGATAAACAGTACTCTGCAGAGATGTTAAATAATTATGCTTCACTTAATTCACAGTGGTATTCTTAATTACTTTACTTAATAGGTTGGAGCAGTGGAAGGAGGGTGGCAGATATATTCATGAGAACTGTAATTGCCTTGGTAGAGAACTAATATCTAGATTAAGTTGACTTTGATGTTTCCCTAGGAAGTGGGAACTAAATCAAGTCTGAGCCTTGATCAACTACTTGCTTTGGGTGAGTGAATTCTGGCTACATTGTGGGTAAACATGTATAAAAAAATATTTGGTTAACTTTCATTCTTTTGTTCTCAGAGCCTTTTGAACATGACATTTTCACTCAATTTTAAGATTTAAAAAAAAGGGGGGGGGGGGGGAGGGGTGACAAATAAGCATTACTTGCAAAGATTATTTTGATCCAGGAAGAAATCAAACAAACAAAGAACCACTCTGCTTCCTAGATAAATGAGTTATCTGCATGGGTCTTGTTCTTCCTGATAGTTTTGCAGTCTCTGCTATACTAATGTGCACCTGATTTAATGAAGGAAACGGACTTTCTTACATAATAGTTTTTAAAAAACTATTTTAATAGAATTTGCTACATGAGTTATTATAACAATAAACTTATTTAACTGAAGAAACCAATAGCAGTCTCCTACCTGAAAAGGAAAGACTTCAGCTTGTGAATTTTAGGTTCTGCATGTCTCACTGGATTGATAAGCTATGAGCCATAGGCTTTGATTAAAATAGAACTAGAATAACTTAAATAATTAAGGCAAACTTAAACTTCTGAATTTTTGTTGCTTTTGTGACAAGGAAGATATCTAAAACTGGCACATGGCCTATGTGTTTAAATAAAGTATGCTCAAAGGCATGAATGCTGTGAAAAAGTGCTAGAAAGGATGAATCAGATTGGAGAGGGTCATGTTCAAGTCATACTCAATTGGAAGTGAATTTACCAATTAATCATGCCTGTTGCATACTGTAACTTGTCATTTTCTAGGTAATTGGAGATCTGCAAATTATAATTGCATTTTACTGTCTAGATCCCATTTGCCTCCCTGGAGGAGCTTTAAATTTTGGTAGTCTGATACATGTGTTTCTGCCATTTGATAATCCTTTACTGCTATTAAAATTACATATTCTGATAAAAGTCAGGACTGAAATGTAATAAATAAAATTAACCAAAAGTGTCTCTGTAAAGGTAAACAAATATAAGTATCTTCCATTTTTGTATGTGATTCACTTTGAGATAGCAGTGTTTGTTTTGCCTTAAGTACTAACAGAATTTCTATAATCTGTTTGTAAGAATTCATTCATATGTGTATCTAAAGAATTATGACAAGCACCTAAGGATTATTTCATTTACAAATATACTATTGTATAGACTTTATTGTATATGTGGCAGAATCAAATTAAAACCTTTATTCTTAGCGGTACTGAATTGATGGCAAACTTCATCTGGAGGAAGAAGTAAAAATAGAAAATCATGATTTGCTCCTACCTTGGTTACGCTGAGAAAGGTCATTGACAAGTTCCTTAGCAAATATGCCACCTAGAGTCAGTCAACATGCAATCTGTAAAAGTGTCCACTCTTGTATTTGTGGTTGTGTTTTCTGACCTAAGAAAGAAAATTGGTATCAATGCAAATAAACCAGTAAATAAGAGTAGAATTTTTCATTATTATTGTTTTTTTTTGTTATTTGAATAATTAGGAAGAAGGGAAAAGTATGGAACATCTGATCATAATCTGTGGAATTCTTTACTGGAGGGATTCAATAACAGATGTTCACTTTCTTTTTTTTTTTTAAAAAAAAAAAAAAAAAGTTTCATAGGATTGGATAATTCCAGACCTAATAAAAAAATTATTTTATGCATGATCAGATCAAGATAATCAAATTTCCTGCTTCTGGGTATAAGCAGACTGGTGCAAGAGAAAAAGAATTTACATATCTATCTCTCCTTTCATGACAGATATCTCAGAAGATACAGTCCTGGTGTTTTGTTTTATTTTGGCATAAATAAGGGGGAAGGAGGCTTCCCTGTTCATAAGAAATAGTTATCAGCCTAGGATCATGGGAGAATGATTCTAGGTCCTGAATTAATTGCCTACCAAGATAATGTCATAATTTATGTTATCATACTAAAAAGAAAATAAGGAAGGTGTAGCTAAAATAATAAGATTGTTAGTCAAAAACTTACATTTTCTTTTCATTCTATCCTTTTTAAGAAATAATTTTACAGCTTGACTAAATGATTCACTAAGCCAACATTTTACGTAGAAAATGCCATAGTCCATATTTATCACTATTTGTGAAAGTTTTTGAATTCCAGTCTATACTTTTTTTATTATTTTTATATAAATGTTGACAGAATAAATACAGGGCTTTATAGAAGTAGAAAGCTGCTAAACAACAACAACAACAAAAGGAAAAAAAAAAATGCTTTCTGTTCTTTGCTTCTATTATACACTGTTGCTTTTCCCTGTAAAATTAGACATTGCTCATTTTGTATTTTGTGTCTTTTGATTCGTGTTTATATGTTTCATTTTTCAAATGTGGCCTCCACAAAGGTAAATTCTCCTGGAGCAGAAAGACTTCAAGAAACTGCAGATTGTTACTCATATCTGGTATTTCCAAAATCATAAATTAACTGCTTTGTATCCTCATGTTCATGACAATTCTTTAATATGACACAGTACTTCAAGGCATAGTTTCCCTACAGCATAATCAGACAGTGGAGAACAGTCTAAGCATCATAGTCTTAGCCATCATTCTTAAGATATTATTTCCATTAATGTCTGATCCAACGCATTCATTACACTGGCAATCACATTATGCCAGATTGTCTAGGTCAGTACCTCCTGCACACTGTTGATCTATGATCCACACCTGAACTTTGCTGTGAAGTGATAATTACTGATGTAGCTCACGGGACCATTCTTGCAGTACTGACAGTGGAGGCATACAGATGTGTTAGTGTGCTGCGATACACACTAACAACTTATACTGTTATAAGTATAAACTAGTCAAAGTAGAAATGACAAAACAAAGAGAAGAATGGTCAAGCTTAAAATTAGGGCATCCAAGCAAGATTACTGGCCTAAGCAAAAATAGCCATATTTATATTTAGAGTACTATGATCATGATGTAATATAGATTATTTTTCTCAAAACAGAACTTTGACAGCTACTCATTATTAACCAGAGTGCTAAGCTTATTGATACCTTCTGGGAACAAATCTATCTCTGTAGTTCTCTAAGACCATAAGAGATTTTTATGATCGTCTTACTTTTCCTCCTTAGAAGACCTGTAGATTTTCACCTCCAAATTTCTGTCTTTCACAATGATGTATAGTGGAAACAAGACATAAAAACGCTATTACTGAAATGTGATCGTAAATTAAACATTTCAGGGTCTTAAGAGTCATATTCCCTCACAACTATAATAGCTTACTTTATTTACAGAAATATGAGTGTCTACGTCTTTTGCAACAATTGTAAGGAAAATGTCTTCTCCTTGGATTATCATATTCTAATGGTAGTCAGTAGAATAGTGTTACTGAAGAAGAGTTTACTGGTCTCTCAATCCATCTTGGATTTCTGTTCAAATTAATGCAGTGCTAGAGGAAGTAGCTGACTTTAAAAGTACCAACTCAAATCTCAGTCTGTTATTTCTTCCTTTGAGCCCAAAGGTGTTATATGTTACTCCCCCACTTCTTGCAGCTTCGGTGATGTGAAGAAATATATTTTCATATACAGAACGCAGGATCCCAATTATGTCAGTCAGCTGAGGTAGTGTAAATTCTAGAGTTAGTTGCAAATAACAGATAATAACACTAAAATCAGTTTATCTCATTATACCACAAAAATATGATGTGCTCCTATGCTCATAATTACATTTCTTCCTACACAGTATTCCCTGAGAACTTTTAGTGGCATCCTTCTCTGACAAAATAAAATCAGAGTGGTCACAGATCGTACAGTATCTTTAGACTTTTCCCATATTATTATAAAACTGTTTTACTAAAAAGAAAAAGTTAAATGGCCCAGTTTCTGTAGATACTACTGCTCTAATTAGATGGCAGTGCTCCAAGACTTGGGATGTTATTGCAATTAAGGTGCTGGAAACATAGGAAAACATAGGAAATTTGAGTTCTTTTCTAGCTTTCCAAAGGAAAACATAGGAAATTTGAGTTCTTTTCTAGCTTTCCAAAACACTCTTTCTAGCCTTGTCTTCAGATCACTCCATTATTATTGTTATTATTGTTATTATTATTATTATAAATTCAGAGCACCTTTAATCTATACAGGTGTATGTAGAATTACATTACACATATATAAACTATAAATAGTATAGTTAATGTAATCTTTATTTAGAGTGCATTTTTTCCTTCTGACTCTCTCTTTTGTTCTTGGCTCTGCTTTTTTTTTTTATTTATTTTATTTTTATTTTTCCCCCCTCTTTTCTGATAGAATATACCTAGAGTTCATAATGTTGTCTATACATGTTGTTTTAAAACACAGGTCAAATACTGTCAAAAGTGTAAAAGTATACATACTACTCAAGGACTTCTATACAGGCCAATGCTACAGATACTGCAATTTGTAATTTTTAAATGCAATAATTTACTTTTAATTCCACATATTGCAAGAAAGTCCTCTGCTATATCTGTATATTTCAGAAAGTATCAAGAGATTCAACATACCCAGTTGAATTCAGATCTATTTAAATTTCTTCTTAAAATCATACTATCTCTGGGGCTCAAGGGCACAGCTGTATTTCCACAGCAGTCAATGAATGTCTAAAATGAGTAGAAAGAACCCGTATTTGTGCATCTTAGTAACTTACTAAAATTTCCTGTAGGAGGAGGATGGGAAAATAGAGAGGAGCTTTAGTTGTCATGTTCTCAAAATTTAAACAGAAGAGACAGAGAAAAAAAAAAAGGGGGGGGGGGGGGGGGGGGGGGGGGGAAGGGTGTTGTGGAGCACAAAAAGAAAGAATAAAAATGAGCAGCTTATTCAAGAGTCAAGCTGCAACTGTTCTTCAGTATTCACTTTTGCCCTGTGTAGCCTTGGTTCAGCACTGTCGGAGCTCTTCAGCTTTTACTGTCTGTGACCAGGCTGTGAGTTCCAGTTCAGTTCAACACCTCTGTCTTGCAGGCAGTTCCTGGGTTTCCCACCTATCTCTCTGTTGTACTTCCCAGCTGAGCATTACCAGAGTGTAGCCTATTTTTATTCTCTTCTGTGCACTGCCTGTGGCTGAAGAGGAAATGATTTCATTTATTTATTTATTTTTATGAAAGAGCAATAGCATTAAAGATGAGCCAAAACAAACCCCAAAGCTTTAGCTCTTATATTTTAAGTGGAAATCAACTGTGTCCAGTTCTGTATCTAATCCCTGTGTTAACGTCAAATGAACCCCTGCATCTGAGTCCTTCTGGGAGGTTATCCCAACCTCTAATAAAATCAGCTCTTTTTTATAAGAAGAAAAATAATATAATTCCCTCAAACAGGGAAGCAATATTGTATTAAAAGATACTCTTGGTAGACAGACATTTTACCCTAATGATACAGAAGAGGTTCCTGTGACTACTGTAGAAATCCAGTTTCATGTGCTATAAGTGCAACCAGATCCGCTTACAGAGCAGAGATTCTGAAATAGGATATGCTCAGTAGGACAGTCAGCATTGCTGACAGTCAATGCATTGCTGAGGTGCCACAGTATCTATTATCAGTAAGTTTAGTAGTTTCCTTTGAAAAGATAGTAAATCCTGTGTGGACTTCATCACTCTCATTCTTTTACCAGAGAAATAAAAACTAAAAAATAAAATCCTTAAATCCTTCTCCTCTTACTACTGAAGAATCCTTCAGGGAAAGAAGCTGGCCCTGTTGTCTTCATGCACTGCAGAGTTTATTAACAAAAGAACCAATTCCTAGCACCATAGCACCTTTAAAAACTTATTAAATTACAGCAATAATTTTCTGTTAGCCATGCTACTGATCCCGTTTGGGTTTAAAGCTATGGCTCGTTATGTTTAGCATCTGCTTTATGCACACTGTTTTCTCATTATGAATAAATCAATAAATCAATTAGGGGCAGTCAGCTTTGCAGGAGGAAAACCGAAGATTATGTTAGTTAACCCATTATGTGCTGAGAAACTGTTTTCCTACTACAGGACCAACTAGAAAAAAAAAGAGAATATTGACAAGTGACAGGATTGGAAAAATAAGGCATCCAGCTAAAGGGAGAGAGAGTATGGCTAACATCTTAGATCTCCAGGATACCTATAGGCTTGATGTAAATATGCTTAGGGGTAGAGAATCTGGGAGGGGTAACCCTGACATTGTAGCTTTCAACACCTGAATGGATGAGAAAGTGTAAGACCATCTTCCTCTGATGCCAGCTGTTACCCTCACATTTGGAGAAAATTGATCTCAATAATAGGTCCCTGCGTTGGAGTGACAGGCCAAACTACAAGGTGTTCACTTAGCAAATTTCACCCCAAATCTAACTCATGTCAGATAGATAGATAGATAGATAGATCACAGTGTATGTTATTTCAACTTTTCACCATCTCTTGTAGGATTTTGGCTGTTGTGGGGATAAAACATCTTTCCTTCTACATAACTCTAAGTGAAATCTCCTGGATAAAATTAAGTTTGTAACTGGAGGGTGGTCATTGCTGTAGTCTACTGTGAATTCACAGATAATGCAAACAATGTAATTCTATGTAGCATTTCTTGCAATAACAGTAATAATAATAAAATAACAGCATGTTTAGCTCCCAACCCAAGCAAGAAATATTTAGCATCAGTTTTGACAGAACTACCACCAAGTTCTCAGGATTATTCTGGCTTCTGCAGATGCCTGTGTAATAATGGGAGAGAGATGTAGCAATATCAGCAAGAATCCTTGTACATAACAGATTTCCAGGGATTCAAAATTCTCCCCAAATCACTATTTGTGGGTTTGATCCTGCCTCCTTTCTTCTCTCTCCAAACCCCAGGGAACACTGTTTTTTCCCTGAAACCCACATATGATATCAAAGAAGCTCACTTATAGATTCAGGGATATTTTTAACATTCACAAAATGAAATTCTCAAAATCCATATATGTAAATGCCATAAGTATTTCATTAAAAACCCTGGTACTCAAAACTGAAGAGTCCCCTGTGAGTTCTCTGTACTGCGGTTGCCACTTTTTCCTTTGCTCAGGTGACATGATGCTTCCTTGGAATCAAGAAAATCAAAGCAACTTCTGACCTCAGGTAGTTCTTTTAGTTGTGAATTATGAAACTAACTACAGCTGCTTTGGAAACTGCCACATTGCCTGGAGTTTCAATTGTAAATTTAGCAGAATAACATCTAAGATGGCAATAGAGGAGGGAAGAGCACTAATAGGAAGAAATAAGTCTGTGAGTAAGTTTCTAAGTTTTAATGTTTTATTTAGAATGAATACATCTCATAACCTGAGAAAACTTAAACTAATGCAAACCCTTTTCAAGTAATTCTGGACATAAAACCTCATATATTTTGATGTTCTTAACAGAATGGACAAGATGAAAGTAGTTTCCTTCTGTTCCTCCTATCCTGTCTTTTTTTTTGCATAAAGTAGGAAAAAAAGACTTGTTGGATTTTGATTGTCAGGAAATGTTCTTCCTACATGTTCCTTTAGTTTAATACCTGCTTCTCAATTCCTCATCTAACATATTGCATGCTTTTAGCAAAACCACAGCAAAATAAATAATAATAATAATAATGATAATAAAAGAAAGACAAGGAAAGAAAATCTCATTACACTTTCTTTTCTTTCTTTTTGGCAGAAGAATTGCTCAGTTGCAAGGCTCGGATTAAATTGTTCATTTATATATTTCTACTATTAATCAAGAACAAAAAGATGTGATTTGATTTTGAATAAGTTGTACACCATTGCCTACTCTGTTTTGATTGTGCTCTTGAAATCAAAGCTTTAGTAAATCAATCCAAATAATTAAGCAAAGGAGTCATATATATATATATATATATATATACGTATATATATATATATTTTTAATAGAGCTTCCTTTTGAATTGAGTGGTTAAAATGTGGTCCCAAATTTTGCTTCTATGGGACACTGTAGCTCCAGCAAAACTTGAATGACTGTGTTCCAAGTAATCTGCTGATATATTTGATAGAACTAGACTAATATACAAATATATTAAATCATAGAATCACAGAATTTCTAGGTTGGAAGAGACCTCAAGATCATCAAGTCCAACCTCTGACCTAACACTAACAGTCCCCACTAAACCATATCCCTAAGCTCTACATCTAAACGTCTTTTAAAGACCTCCAGGGATGGTGACTCCACCACTTCCCAAGTGCAAGTACTAATTCAATAATAATTTTCATGGATTTTTGACCAGCATTTCTAATATAGATCATGTTAGCATCACTGAATCTTTCCTTATTCCTGTTGTCTGAGTGATACCATGAAATATTAGTTAACCACTCTAAGTATTAATGAATAATAATCATCTTTCCCTTAGGATATACTCGCTCATTCATTCATTCATTCATTCATGCTGTTTCTATGTTTCTATGCTGGCATGCATCAGTGTTTGCTTAGAAAAGAAAAACACTACAGGAACCAACAGTTCTGATAGTCAAGACAGACAAAATCAGAAGTAATGCATGCTCTTTTCACAGTGATGGCAATTAAATTTTGGAATATCTACAAAGAAAAACAGTGGATTCAGCATATTTTCAAGTCTTGCCAAACCTGGATGTTTTTCTGTAAGTTTCAGTGTTCGGGACAGTTATATGAAAACATACTGTTTTGAATAATAGAAGAAGCTTCAAATCAGTAATTTCATACAGCTCTTTTGGCTGAGAATCTTTCTTGTGTTATATCGTGTGAGGTTTGTATTACCCCATTTCATATTCTAGATGGAATTGTTGATGAAAATCAGAGCACACTCTAGCCTTCCTGAAGCTGAAGTCACCATATTCCTAATATAACATTTGTTAAAGATTTGCTACATTGCCAGTTAAAATCCAAACACTGTTCCAAGTTCTCTTCTTCCTTACATCACAAGCTTGGGAGGCACTGGAGATTCTCAAGGAATTTAACTTTCTGCTTTTACTTTTGACAAAATAACTTGACCATAGTTTAATTTCCTTCCAGGGTTGGTATATGTATTAATTATTAAAAAAAAAAAAAAAAAAAAAAAAAAAAAAAAGAGAGAGAAAAAATCAAACTGAGTCTGAAAGAGACAAAATTTCTGAAGTGTATACCAATATTTTGAGATCTATTGAAACCTGAGTATTTGGGTATTTTGGCTGAAGCTCAGTTACAATCTATACATGTAACCATCTTCAGTATTTTTTTAAGCAAATGCAATTTTTAATAATATTGGTTAGACTGATAAGAAAATTTCCTAGAATTCTTGTATTTTTCTCTTTTCATAAGCCATAGAATCATAAAATATCCTGAGGGTATCCTGGTGGGGAGCCACAAGTATAATTGAGTCCACAAATGACCACCCAAAATTCAGACCATATGGCTGAAAACATTATGCAAATGCTTCTTGAACTCTGGAATGCTGGTGCTGTGACCCTGGGGAGCCTGTTCCAGTGCCCAGCCACCCGTTCAGTGAAGAACCTTTCCCTAACCCCCAGCCTGACCCTCCCCTGTCCCAGCTCCATGCTGTTCCCTCGGGTCCTGTCACTGTCCCCAGAGAGCAGAGCTCAGCGCCTGCCCCTCCGCTCCCCTCGTGAGGGAGCTGCAGGCCGCCATGAGGCCTCCCCTCAGCCTGCTCTGCTCTGGGCTGAACAAACCAAGAGACCTCAGCCTCTTCTCCTGTGTCTTGGTCTCTAGACCATTCATCATCTCTGTAGCCCTCCTTTAGACACATCATATATAGTTTTATATTGTTCTTATATTAAAGTAACTGTGGATGTACTATGTACTGCATAATCTGTATTCAGGATCTTTAGTAGCTATTTCTTTCCCTTTTGAAGATTACCTTTAAATACCTCACTTTCTGGAATTGATAGCCTCTGGTCAGCTGAGCAGAAAAGATACCCCTCTCCAATATTTTAGTTCCTTGGAGCCAAAAACCAACCTACTTACAGATCTCTAAAATCAGAGTCTTTGGCTGCTCTCTAAAGTAATTCCAAGTCTTTGAAATCATCCTAACCCATTTCTCTTCTTCTTCAGGCACCATTTGCCTTTAACAATCCATTTATTTATAAGGCACCTCCTGACAGGAGCTTGCAGGCAGATGTCTGTCATAAACCACTGTGAGTCTCTTGAGAAGCCGCAGAACTGGGAGTTTGTAATAACTCATCTTCTTGGGTGACAGCAAATTTGGCTCGAATACTGATCACAGCCATACTGTGATTACTAACACAGTTGTGCAGCCACAACCTCCCAAGAGGTGGAGCAGGTGTGGACGGCAGCTACACAAACACTCCAGTAGTCACAAGCATGGGTACAGGAGCAGTAACTTCACAGCACTGCAGGCAGAAGAAACAGGCTGGGCAGAAACCATCAGACTGCCGTATTCTTAAGAAAAGCTGCTTGCCCCTGTTCCCCAGAAGCTAATGATATGTAAGTGCCAGGGGTGCTCCATGAATCACAGAATACCTGTCTTCTGCTGTTTGTGAAATCAGAACATTAAAACATTTTGCTCTGGCCTTAGCTCAGCTCAGCCAAGGATTTGCACCTTTAATTTTAAGCAGTAACCTTCTAGGATTTACTACACTGCAGTTTTGACTGCAGAAACATGAAATAAAATGATTTAGAAATGCTCTAGTGGAAACGTTGTAACAAGCAAGAGAACATGCTAAATTAATAATAATAATAATAAATTGTAAAAAGAACATGAATAATATTTTCCCCATCTGACTGCTTTTATCAAAGCATTGATTGTATTCCACTTCCACAGTCATTGGACAGTAGGACCACAGACTTGACCAGTGTTAATAAAAAATGCTTAACTGAAACCATAAAACCCTAGTTAACTTCTTCAGATACACCAGTATAATTTGTGTCATAATCCAACAAATACTCTGGACTTTGTTACACTCAGTCTTGTTTATGGACAAAGAGGAATCACACTTTACTATAGAATTAAAGACAATAATTATTTTTAGTATGATTACAATATTAAGAGTATAATAATTATTTTTCCAGATGTAATTGCTACAGAAAAAGAAAGTCTAATAATGCAGTTAAAATTGTTATATGCACACCCATTCATTTCCACCCCTTTTTCTCATGTTTTGCTCACTCTTCCTGTGCTCCTCCGGGTGCTAGAGTGAGCAGTTTCATTCTGGTAGTGGAGGATGTTACCAAGAGTTGTCAGCGACTGGAATCTTTTTCCTTCATTCTACATGCATATTTTTTATCTGTGCTGCTTTTTACATATATTAGGTACTGTTTCTTTGTTCTCTTCATTGTTCTTAAAACTAGCTTTGTCCAGCTCCAGGTCTACACTTTTAGTTAACAGTATACACTGTTAGTTAGCAGTGTATATTCATGGAATGGCTGGTGCCAAGTCTGTGTCCTGTCTGGTATCAGTCTCTGCCTGTGCTCCTCTACACCACACCCTGTGTCTCCACTTCTCAAGACTGATATTACAGCAAGTCAGTACTTCTCTGCACTAAATCATTGTGTTATAGTCAGAAGTATTTCATTCTACATAAATAATTATCTATCTGTTTCTACATAAATAATTATCTATCTGTATAGAACTACGGTGGTACCATGGGAAACAAAAGTAAAACGGATTAACCATAGACACCTGGTCAATTAGAGAAAGTGCCTCTATAGCTAAACCAAGTGAAACAAAGCTGCAGGGAGATCAGGAAAGTTTTAGAAGGAGCAGACCTGGAATGCCTCTGTTGTGAGGCCTTACAAATTAAATGCAAAGCTAATTGCCTGTGTCTGGGACTGGCACACCATATAGCCAGGCTGTTTTGCTACAGCCTGGTCATCTGGCAGGTAAAATTGGGAAGACATGGACAAATCCATTATTTCCAAAGGCATTGGTGTTGGTACTGGTGTATTTTACAAAGCATTACAGATCACTTCTAAAACAAAATAAAGCATTCAGAATTTAGAAAAGATATCAATTTAATCTTGACCTCTGATTTAAAT
Source organism: Oxyura jamaicensis (assembly GCF_011077185.1). NCBI lineage: Eukaryota > Metazoa > Chordata > Aves > Anseriformes > Anatidae > Oxyura > Oxyura jamaicensis. The sequence continues at coordinate 5,087,881 of NC_048897.1, read as the reverse complement.
AATCCTGAAAATTAAATCTATCAACTCAGTCCACTAAATTTTTTCATTGTAAAGTATGATTGCTACATGACAGCAGAGTTCTGTTCTTGTAAAGTTTTGCTGCATTGTTATGAAGGAATTACAGCAGTATGTGATGATATAACATATAAAGATGCTTGATTCAATCTATAGAAACTTTCAAAGCAAAGCTTATAGTGACAGTTCATTAAAAAAAAATATTTAGAAGGCTGCTAATCGTATGGGTGCTGATGTCTTCTGGAGAAACACAAATTTCTTTTGTCTTTTCCTTGTAAGGATGATCTTCACATACATGGTGTCAGTCAGATGCAGATGTTATATTTTTTCGCACAGTTTTGCTGAAATAATGATAAGCTGATGTCTACCTCTACTCATGCTATATTTTTAGTGACTGAAGCATGAACCTAGCTTGTAGCATATTTATTTTACTCCAGTCTTGATAGCCTTCATGCTACTGCAACAAAGCTCCTTAGTGCTGACGTCCAACATAGCTCAGTTTTTCTTACTAATCAGTGGCCTCTTAAGAAATAAAATTTAGCACATTATGAAAGTAATTACACAGGTAAATAAATAAAAAGACATCTGGGTGGCTTATAAATTATTTAGAGTGGAATACTTGGAGGCAAATGATAATTAATTGATTGATTTTTTATTTTAAGTAAAGTTTTTCCTCCTTTGGTTGTTGTTGTTGTTCCAGGTTAGACCACCCACTAATGACAAGTAAAAATTATTCATACATGAGCAGAAATACATAATCTATGTGGATCAGTGTGTAGACAAATTCTTCTCCCATGGACAGGGGTCACAGTTCTGAGAAGTTCCTATTTACTACTGAGCCAACCTGTCAGCTTCTGTTTTTTCTCTGCCGCTGAGACCAAAACAATGTGCACACAACTAGCATAGAAGGACAAAGATGTTACTGCAAACGCCATACACTGCAGTAAAAATATTTACCTCAGTTTGCTTCAGGTTCACATTTCACACTTGCAACGGAACAAATTAAATGTTGTTCAAGGCAAGAACCAAGCAGCCAGTGATGTATTTTCACTTGAACATATATATGAAACATAATGTCCTTAAAATAATGGCATTTCAAATCCAGAGTGATATATTAACAGATGTGCATCAGGACTCTGGTCAGACTGTCACTTTAAATATTTCCATTTTTATCTCTTCTTCACATTTTATACATATTTTTCTTGAAGAATCCATTAACCAGCTGTATTATCAGAGAAAAAAAAAAAAAAAGCTACATTAGAAAAAAAATCACAATATTAAGATATCATTATTGTAAGGAATAAAAAGTGAAAAATGTGACAACAAGGGAGTTCATCTGTGTGAAGCTAGCTCCAGTTGGAGGCTTTTGCAGGGCAAATTAATAAACATTTGACTAAACCTTCAGCAGAGAAATATGTTGTCTTTCAGAAATGTTCTCCAAGCAGAATCCCATTGGTCTTTCTTTAACTTTATTTTGCTCAAGTTTAACTTTATTAATATATTTCAGTCTTCAAGAAGAAAGACTTTGAAAATTGTTCTCATTACTTTTTGAATAATTGTTTGAAAGTGTAAAGTGTCTGCTTGCCTGCTGATCTTCCCAGGCTAATTTCACTTGTTTTGTTTCTCTTTGAGTGTCCTTTTCCTATGTCAAATGTAGTCTGATCTTCAGTTATGATTTTAGGTAAAGCAAAAGAGTGTGCAAAACCTGTGACTGCTTTATGAGGAGACTTATTTTTCTACGTCCAGTCAGATAAGCTCATGAAGAGGCCAATTCAGAGCCCTTGTATAGGTTTACAATCTTCTTCTTTTTTTTTTTTTTTTTTTTTTTTTTCTGTTGGTTACGTATGGACCCTCAGAGATGACTTTTGTCCTAGTCTCTCCCTTCTCCATCTAGGTCAGCTATATTTTCTTCCATTTTTGGAGCCTATGATGGCAGGTATAAAAAGCTTTGCAATATTTATTAAAGTATTAGAGAACAGAATTTTATATATAAAGTTTACATGTGTTTAATTTCTGATAATCGTATATTTTATTATAAGACAAAATAGACTTATTTACTGAGTTACATAAAAATATTAAAACTGAGTTTTTATAATTTATGTGACTGGATAATACTATAATAGGCAATGTAACAAGCGTTTTAGTTCCAAGCAGAACATCTTTCATGGTTCCCCATTCTTCACAATATATTCCTTTTCCCAAAGACACCTCTGCCATTTTTTGCTTTTAGATCCAATTACTTTGCTGTTCTGCGGCTGGGTGAAGACGAATATGTTACATATTTGTGATAGTCAATTTGCAGGTTGTGAAACTAATAGTGCTCGCAGAAATTCAGAGAAGGAGAATGTGGGGAAGAGACCAGTGATAAGAAATTGAAAGGTGATTTTTTATTATTATTTTTTTTAGTACAGTTATGAAGAGGTTATCTGTCTAGAGCCTAATATATTGCAATGTCTAATGTCTGGTTAGCTAGCAATTTGTCAGCAGGACTCCACTTATCTTCAGTCTAGTGTTCCCAATGCACAGCATGATCATCAGCATCAGTGCTGGTTTATGAAGGTCTCTTGCTCAAAGCACCACCTCTGATCCACTTGTATGATCACCACTAAGGCACTAGTACAGCTGTGAATGAAAAAGCCTGGGAAATGGGGACATTTTTAATGTCTCTGTCATTAACTACTTTATAAATAAAATCCACTAAATATAAATTTGACCACTATACAAAGATGGAACTACCATCTTACTTTCTGAAACTATATCACCTCTTTAAGGCACACAACCCATATTAGGAATGGAAAGTTTGAAGCCCTGAAGTTCATGTCTGTGGAGTTTCCTTTTCACCTGCACTATTAAAGTAGAATCAGTATTTTCTATCTTAAATAGGAATAAAAACATATTTTGATATGCTGAGTTATTCCACAAAGTGAAACTGATAAGTTTTACTGACTTTTAAATTGAACAAGGCAGCAAATGTACTACACTAATAATTTTATTTTTGAAAATTAATGAAATTCTTATACATGTGATTTTCTTTAACTAATTCAGTCTAATCTAATACTACCATAAAAATAAGAATGTCTCAAGTAAGACAATTTTTATGGTTCTTGAGGCATGTTAGATATGAACAATAGAAACAGGACATTTAAAGTCTTGAAGTCAAGCCTATTTATCTCTAAAAACTATAATTGTATGAGCATAGCCTGTATTTTTGTCTATGGAAAGTAAATATATCTTTAAATTTGAGCATAATTTTCTAAATCATTTTTATCATATTTTGCGGGGGGAAAGAGTTACTGTTACACTGTTGAGTTTGTCTGCTTCATAATATATGAGCTAGTATTTAAATCTTTTTATTACATTGGACTTTTGTTTAGTCTTTAACTAGAGATAGACATCCCTAACTAAGACCATGTGTTCACATTCAAGGAATCTGACTGCTTACTATACATATCTTTAAGGTTGCTTACTTTAAACATTTCTTCTTCCTACTACTTCAAATGATTCTTGCACAGATTTCCTCTGCTCATTTCTTTCTTTCTTCATCATTAAATTACTTTTGTAGTGCAAATGACATATTTAATACCATGCATATTTTGGCAACAGAATACTGAAGGGTATGCATGAACAGTTTTCTGTTTAGCTTTTGAGACTGTTTTTTTACCTTCCTTTCATACTTTCATGGGAAAAAATGGTTCTTAAGTCAACACATTTCAAAGCCAGCTTCTGACACCAATCCACTCCTCTTACAGAAGAAAAAATTAACACAGGCTTTGAAAAACTTCTGATTTCAAATGATATAAGGATCATGTAATCTCTTGTAAGATGTCTATATTCTTACATCAAGGATTAAAATGCAACCCCATGATTCTATTAAAAGGATGTAAACCTGTAAAGAATATTAGTCTTTATTCCAAGGAGCATACTGTGTAAACAGTGAAGAAAAAACAAAGAATGAAAATGTAAACAATATTATTCATGTTTTGGAGACAAGGTTTTATAAGATAATATCATTTTCTCACAAAAAGATGACAGCAGACGTGGAGTAAGAAATGCACTTGAATTTCATCATCTTCATTCCAGATTATCCAGCAGGGAGCCAGCACCTAGTCACCTGATGCACATTTGGTAAAATTTGGACCTGAATCTATCTGACTTGATTGCTTCAATATTTCAGGCCTGATCTCTTCTCCTTTAACCCTTTGTTGTATCACTGTTGTACAAACATTCTACAAGCTCAGAGAGAAGTAAATTAGATAAGGCAAAGTAGCTGCCATGCTGTAAGTTTGCAAAGTTTTGTTTTTCTTGTGTTGATGTTGTTAAGAAATATATATATATATATATCTGTGATTGGTAAGATTGATTTTCAGTATTAATATATTTAATTTTCTCTGAAAGGATTGACTAACCAATGGAGTGACAAAACTATTTATAATGAGCCAAAAAAGTTATCAAGTGTTAACTCTCCTTGGTTTTATGTTAATTTGTCCTCTCTTTTATTCAAAATTAAAAATGTGCATGGTAATTATATTAGTGTATAAAGCAGTGTATAAAGAATTTGAAAAATCATCAACAGTATAACACAATTACAATATAAATCTTTCTGGAAAAGTTGTTTTAGTCTGAGTCCATTGAATATAACCACTGTTTAAATGGCACTATGAGAAGACTATTTTTCTTTTTGATTGGAAAGACTATAATGAAACGCTCATTTCAGAAGTGCTCTATGAAGTCCTTTTATCTCTTTTTTTCATGTGTAGAAACTCCAGGTAAACATTCTCAGAAATTGCGTAGTATGTATTCTCCATTGTATGAAAGGAGGAAGAAATAATCATCACATTGACAAATTTTGTTGAGTTTGGAAAAGCTCTGCTGAGTTGTAGCTTGTTTATTTGTGTATTTTTATTTTTTTACTAAATAGAGAAGGGTCATCTATTACTTAATGGCACCAGCTGAAGGGGAAAGAATTTAAGATTTAGCTCCCCTGAAATTTTGAAAATTAGTGAGTTTCAATACATTGTTTCTGCTGCTTTAGACAGGGTTGCTTACATAGTCTAAATAAATTTCTGATGAACTGTCAGATCTCTAACATTTATCAATACCTGTTATCAATGCAAATTTTCAATTCAACTTTTTAAAACATGAAGAAAACTAGTGAGCTTACATAGTTTGAGATTCTCAAACCTTCTCATATGTACAGATGACTGTGAAAGTCAACTTTATGTGCATATCACTATAGACATCACTGGGACTATCCCTTTGAAATATATCCGTGATGGAGCACAAGCATTGGTCCACGTGTTTTCTGGGTGTGATAGTTTGTCTTTTCATCAGAGATTTGAATATTTTATTATATTGAATGTTCAACATAGCAGGATGCTAGTGAAGTTGAAAAGGGAATGTCCTACCATATTATATGTGTTAAAAAAAAAAAAAAAAAAAAAAAAAAAAAAAAAAGGTGTTGCTAACAGAACTAAGTCTGTAGTCTGTAGCTTTTATTCATTTAGTTGACTTAATATGTTTTTTAAGCAAAAAACAGTTTGTATTGGAAAAAAAATACTAATTCACTGAAATCAAAATACCTATGAGAATGTGCTGACATTTATTTGTTTGTTTGTTTGTTTAGAAAGGGATTAAGAGATCAACTGTTGGAAATTCCCTGTTTCTTTACTATGTCAGCCTGACAAAACTGGTCAACATAATCTCATAATCTCTCTCATACCATCTCTCGTCATCTGCAGATCCAGACAGGTAAATGAATGATCGGATAGCCCTGAGGGCCATGCTCCAGGCTGTCCCTATGCATGTGGATCCAAAGACATTACTCATATGCTGTGACCTAGGATCAGGAAATCTAGACCATAAGGGACTTCAATATATACTGATATGAAAATATAACTTTGGAAGACCTGCAAACACCATTTTTTAAATGTCCCTACTGTTGCAAACTTTCTGAGGCATTTCGATGTTTAGTGAGATTTCTGTGAAAGTTAGAAAGCAAACTAAGAAAACACCTAAAGAATGAACAACCTAGCAAGTCTCAAATCAGTATTGTTCAAATATGAATCTTAAATAAAATCTAAAACAGGCCCTTGTTATTATATTGTTGTCCGTAAACAAAACACCTTTTTTTTTTTTTTTTTCAGTCATCTACTCTTTTTTAAAAAATAAGATGTAGAAAATTTAGGTTGGGATGAAATTAATGATTTGGGGCAGGGAGCAAAACATATGTCTAGAAAAAGCAAATAATTCTATACACTACTCTAAGAGGACAAGTGTACGAACAAATATAGAGAATAGGTTTTCAGAAGACAGAAAAAGTATGTGGGCAGAGTAAGGAAGGATGAAGAAAAGAACAAAATAAGGAAGAAAGGTTTCAGAGAGGATATAGGTAATACACAGAGAAAGTGCCTCTAGTATTTTCCTATGAGCTGTGGAATCCATAGGACTTCATTATTTGTGGAAATACATATAGTAAAGTAATCAAGTGGGACACCACATGGGTTTAATAAAAATGAAACCACAACTAGTCTGTTGCCTTACAAGTTTAAGGACATTTCCTATAAGACTTTAAACTGTCTGTATGAACTTTGGGAAATGTCATGAAGTTGCCACTATCATCTGTTGACATTTGGAAACAAAACATACTATGTCAGTTCTGGATTTGATTGGAACATACTAGACACCTTAGTTATCTTACTAGGAGAGTAGTTAGATTTAATGCTACTGATAATATTCTTTGTATTAATAACAGATAGGGTCACTGTAAAATAAACAAAAAAGGAAATGGCTCATCTAGAAAAGAAACAGCTCTTCAAATTCAAACCCTTAATTTAACACAAAGGGCTGGAAAATATCACCATTTACCATATGATATTTGTCTGGGGGGCAGGGGGAAATGGGAGAGTCCTTGTTAAGTGGTGGTTCATTTCTGAATGAATGTATGCTGAATGTATGCTAATCTTCTGTAAATGGTTGCAATATTAACACTTTGATTTGGAACTAAAAACTGATATTAAGCACTAGCAAAAAGGAAATATTTCTCTAATTTTGCAACCTTTTGGATAAACAACTATTTCCAAGGATGTTTCTGAGCAACATATATATTTGTGTGTGTATGTATATATGTATATGTATATATATATACACATATATGTGTGTGTATATGTATGTATGTGTATATATATATATGTCTGTCACAAATCAGTTCTCCATTGCTATCTGGCATTGTGCTTGTTTAATTAGCTTATAAAAGTAAATAATTTGTTGATTATTATTATTATTTTTTTTAATCCATTTCCTTTTCTAATGAAAAGTGTTGCAAACATTCTAACTGGTCTGCAGTTGTCTGACAGAAAGAAGATAGATACACAAGTTTTCTTTACAAATTTCAACTGATTTTAACAGTTAAAAATAAAATGATAAAATAAACTTTTAATGGTATGTGAACGTGAAAGGACCTGCTGCTTTGTCCAGCAGGTGAATTACCCTTAGAGTGCCCTTCTCAGACACTAAGGGGAAAGTCTATTGTTCTGGCCTCTGTAGGGGAATGGCACCAAGATTTTTCAGAGGTACTGTCAGTTGCTCTGCTATACTGGAGGGAGCATGTCATGTTAACATTACCCACTGTAGAGTTCTAGGCTAACAGTGTATATTAGACAGATGGAAAGGTTTAATCTATACTGGGCAACAGGACTGAACTGTTAAGTTAAATGACTTTCCTTTTCAACATACCGAAGAGATTTAACTATTTATGGCAAACAGCTTTCAAGATTTTTCAAATCTTGTGGAAGAGATGTAGTGACTTTTTTATTTAAAAGTGCTTTCGGTAGTACAGCTACATCACAACAATTCTGGGAACCTTTGCTAATATGACATTTTCAGCATGCAAATTTAAGGGACAGAGGTCAGGAAGCATCCAGCCAAAATGGATAACTACTTTGACTTTCAGTGATGGTATTTATAGAGAGGAGGAATGTTTGTGGTAACTTTGTTATGCAAGTTGATATATACCTGAACTGTAAATGGCCATGTTTTCAAATTTTTGTAATGAAAAAGCCCAGGACTGATGATTCATATAATGGTTAAATTCTATAATCTAGATTAGGTGTTGCTTCCCTATCATAGATACAGGATAAAATAGATTATTTCAAATTCAGCTAATAGAAGAAGATATAACATTAAATGACTAGCAACCTGGCTGGCAGCCTCTGTAAAGAGGTCAAAAACCAAATGATTAACAACAGCTGAGCTGTCTTTTCACTTATTGGGTTTGTTTTCAATAAGACTTGAAGAAGTTTGGACAGAAATAGTAGAAACTTGCTTGTCATTTCTTGCTTCTTCCCTGTGGAGAGAAACTTTTCAGTCTGGCATTTTCACAAGCTTTCTTATATAAAAATCTCTTAAAAGTCCTGAGATGTTCCTAACTTCCTGACACTAAATAAAGAAAACACTTAATTATTTATCCATATGCCAGAAATATGCAGAAAAAAGCAGAATAATCACTTCCTTTAGAGCTTTTTTATTCCAGCTATTATTAAAAAAAAAAAAAAAAAAAAAAAAAAAAAGCAGTTTTTCATCTGCTGGCACTGCAGTAAGTAGACAGAGAGTACCTACTATGCTTTTACTAATAGCTTTCATACATTGCATGTTAGACAGGACATTATATATTATTATATTTTATGTTTCAGGACACTGGGACAATGTCTGAGGTTCTTTCACAATACTTTGCACTTCCCTCTTTTTTTCCTTATAACTTCAGACATTAACTGGATATTCAAAACTCCAGCTTAAATTTCAGGTATTATGTCAATGAAAACTCGAGATAAATCTGTCAAACACATAGAAAAATACATTTCTCTGAGTGCTGCTGTTCAACTCCTGGAGCATAAAAACTCTTTGGGAGACTCTTCTACCTCTCCTCCTTCTTCCTGTGAGCATACAATATGTTCTTCTAAGGCTAATTTACTTAAAGTGTTATAAAACTTATTCTACTCACTTTAGCTGTTTCTGTTCATTATTTGAAACACCAGTGATATGTGACGAGGTTTTAATACATTGAAGCCATCTTTATTAATTTTAAATAAATCTTTTAAAATCTCTTATGAATCTTCTCTTCTTGAAGCATTCACACAAGGAAAAGGAACAGAAAGATATTGCCATTACTGTACACACAGAAATCTTAAGCTGCATAGCTGAGCATTGACCAAGGCAGGTTTCCCAGTGTTGTGGTTTAACCCGGCCAGCAGCTCAACACCACACAGCCGTTCGCTCACCCTCCGCTAGTTTGGCAGAGATGGGATGAGGGAGAGAAATGAGAAAAACCTGAAACCTGTGGGTTGAGATAGAGACAGTTTATTATGACAGAAAAATATAATAATAATATGTACAAAACAAGTGATGCACAATGCAATTGCTCATCACCCACTGACTGATGCCCAGCCTATCCCCAAGAAGCCGGCCTCCCCACTCCAGCTAGCCACCCCTATATATTGTTCAGCATGACCCCAGATGGTATGGAATACCCCTTTGGCCATTTTGGGTCAGCTGTCCTGGGTCTGTCCCAGTTCTTGCTGCACCCCCAGCCTGCCTGCTGGCAGGACAGAGTGAGAAGCTGAAAAGTCCTTGGCTTAGTGTAAGCATTGCTCTACAACAAGTAAAACATCAGTGTTATCAACATTAGTCTCATCCTAAATCCAAAACATAGCACCCTACCAGTTACTGGGAGGAAAATTAACTCCTAACTAAAATCAGGACACCCAGGTGGCTGGGTACACCCATCAGGGCACTGGGGGCACCTGTTTGTCCGTGCCCATCCCAAGTATTGAGCTGCCTGTGCTCCCCCAGCATCCATCCAGCACAGTTAGGTAACCAGCATCAGGCCTCTGTGATAAGGTCAATCAGGGAGACCTGTGAGGTATCTCCTCAGGGACCACCTCCCCTTCCTTCCTCTCTGGAGTAGTATTTAAACTCAGTCCTTGCAAGAGGCATGTCTTTCATTTGTCCTGACTCAGGCCTGCTGACTTGGCTTGCTAGATTGATCTTGTACCTGCTTCATTGCTTTAGGTTTCTTTGGCCATAATTGACCGGAACAGGTTGCAGATCTGCCTTGCTCTGCTTGTTCAGGTGCTGCAGGTCAGTGGTCTTGCTTGTGGTACTATAACTTTGTTAGTTCTACTTGTTGCAACTCCGGGTTCCCTGTTGGAGCTGCCTGCTTGGGCTGCCATGTCACTATCCTCTGATCCTGGGACCAGATGGGGGCTGAAGTAAATTATGCATCTCTACCTGGCTATGGTGCACTGCTTCAGGCTGATGTTTCTGTACTGTTGGTCATTGCAGCAGCACCTTCCATAAAAGAGGCCAGATGTTATTGTAGATGAACTACCATAGTGATGCTGTATGTTTGAGGATTCCCTTTGGCAGCCAAAGCTCTTAGGGACTGCTTGTACTAGAACTGTGTCTCTGTGCTTGGCTGCATGACCTCCAGCCCTAGGTCTCAAATATAATTAGGAGGGTGGACTTTTTCTTTATTTTTTTCTCATGGAAGTTTGAAATTCAGGAACAGAAGTAATTCTTGTTCACACCAGTGTAGGTAACAATAGTTCACATCACTGCATAAATGATGTGGCAAGTGGATAATTGTTACTTCTTCTTTACTTATCTAGAGGCGATATAAGAGAAACTCCTATTATTTTTTAAAAATGTTCAGTGGTAAGAAAGAAATGTCTAAATCCAATAGCATGAATAAGTAGAATAAGATTTTCTTGTGGCCAGAAGTTATGTCTGAGAGTATGACTATGAAGTTTTTGTAGTTGGTGGTGGTAGTTTGGTATATAGTTTGTTGTTGTTGCTTTGTTGCTGTTCTTTTTTTTCCTATTATTTCTCCTCTTGCAATATGATGGTGGACTACTAAAATGAAAGAGCTGCTGTTTCAAGGTCGTTGTGAGGAAAAATAAACAATACTAACTCTGAATACACATTGCATGCTTGTAGTTCTAGGGATGCATGGCACTCTGAACAGTCTGGGTCTTAATTGTTAATTGTCTTGACAACACAAACTGTTGGTTTGTTTTATTTCTAGTTAATATTCTCATGGATTTGCTGATTTGTATTAGATGTTGTGGGTTACATCCTCAGCTGGTGTGAGTACTTAAAGAGGTTACTTCTTGAAATAACCTCTAGTAACTGACACTATCTGATGCTCTGAGAATCTAGTCTGTGCATCCCTAACCTTCTATGAAAATCCCATGGGTTATTTATTTTAAAAGGCTGAAGTAGGCCATGGGCAATCTTGGTTTTTGGAAGACTGTCTTGCTCTAAAGACTGTTAATGAGTTAAGCCTCCATCTTAAAGTCAAGTTTTAAAAATTTCCAAGGCCTTTAACAACAAAGTCATTGTTATAAGGAAAATTGGTGGCCTGTGTTCAAATAAGCTTTAAATTGGGTTTAAAAATACTAATAATAAAAATCACCATTATATTTGCTCTAGTCAAGAGTAGTGTCAAGGCCTAATATCTCTAGATGAAAGGCATTCTGAAGAGCACACACAGCAGGTAATTATGTATGTACCAAAAATTCATTATTGTTGCTATCATAGCTCAGTGAAGTGGAGTTTATCAGAGGTCTGAAGTACTTACTGGTGCCCTGCAAGGTTGCATTCAGAAAGTTCTTGACAAAAGTTTTTTAGAGATAAAAAAATGTTTTTGTAAAACTGTCTGTATTGCTTCTGTCATGATTTCTGTTTTTACTTATTTACTTATTTGTTGCAGAGGATTATTATTTTTTTTTTTTCTAAAGCAAACTTCAAAGGTAGGTGCATCAAAATTTTACAGTCATTTCTCATTTAAAGAATAAACCTAGAGCTACAGTTTTGATGGTCTAATTCTAAACTTGCTTTGCCCCTATTATTTCTCAGAACAGATTTATAAAGCTCAAACTTATCTTGGGTGTAGAAACTTCCTATCTTACTGGTATTCGCTAAAGTGAAACAAAAGTCTTGGGAACATTTTTAAGACCCTCTCCTCTCATTAACAAGAGTTATCTACTTCTACTTTGCCTGTGATAAGTCTGAGAAGTCTCAATTTGTTTTGCTTTATTTCTCAGAAATACACACTAACATTTGTGACCATACATGTTTGTATGTATAAAGATGCATGTATGTAATACCTTTCTGTCAAGGAAGACTATACCACTTCTGAATTTGAGAACTTTGAGACAGGTGTGCAAACAGCAGTCTATCTGCTCAGGTCATGGTACATTCTTGTAACTCAACACTTCTAATCAATCAATGGCAAAAAGATTGTTAAACTACCAATGTGCGTCTAAGCTAAAATATCTCAGAAGAGAATCTATTTGAATTACTAACAACATTTCCTTCATAATATTTATTCTTAAACACTTGCTATTTTCATGCTAGTAGATACAACAGCAACTCAAAAATAAGTAAAAGTACCTGACAGAAATATTTGCTGTATACAAAGTGATCAGTACGACTACAGAATATAAAAGCACTACAGGATTTAAGTTGGTGCTACACAGGAAATCAATAAGGTACACAGGATATTAAACAATATTATTTTGTATCTTGTGTATTGGATGCAGGCAGATCATTTAATAAAAAAGATCCCAAATCTTCAAAGAAAGATTTGGGGGAAGAAAAATTTACTTAGTCCAGGTTTCTCAAATGTATCTTGGACTTCTTTAAAAAATAATGGTAATAATAATTCTCCAGATCATGAATACTAGGCCTTCCTCACTAAGTTACAACAATGCATTTTTCAGATAGTGTGCATGTAAAATAGTGTGCCTGTAAAATTCAATGTGAAATATTTGTAAGGTAGTTTAGACAGGTATTATATTAAATAAGCTAAATCAACTGCTCTTGTAATTTTTTTGCTTGTAGCTTAAAAGACTCTTAAAGTGGATGGAGTCTAAATAGAAATCTCTTTGGTGAATAGATTCTTCTCACACAAACACATTTCATTAGAAATATCATACAACAACGTGCAACATTGCACATTCCCTTCAGCCCAAAATCTGTGGTTAAAACCAGAGGATCCATGAAAGTCAGTTTGTGAGAAACAAAGTTGTGTTTTTGCAGTAGAAAATTACTTTTCTGTATTCCAAGGTAGTTGTGTAGTCATAATAAGGAGAAATACTAAGAAGGTAAGTGGACAGTAGAAGACCTCACTGTTCCAAAATAAGGTAGAATCTTGAGAAAAACAGGATGAGCAGTGTGAGAACAGGAAAAGAGACCACAAGTTCTCAAAACATAAGAAAGGAGAAACTAAAGGGTTAAAAAAAAAAAAAAAGAAAAAAAAAAAATGTACATATATGGTATAGAGGAGCATTGAGTAGCTTGTGAACCTGTAGTACTCAGCCAATGAGGAAACAGAAGAAGTGATCAGGTGTCGGGTAATAGGGAATAAAAGGTTATGATGATGTGTTTACTAAAATGTGCTCCTTATTGACAGGATGCCCACCATTACAATCACAAATAAAATAGCTTCACAGAAGATCCTGTCTGAAGAAAACTTGAGAATATTTTCTCACAAGTTGATGTCTCTGGAGATTGGTTCTGTGTACCACAAATACAGTGATCTTTATGTAGGTATAAATATGTATTCAATGTCCCAAAACAAGTGGAAAAGGTGGAACAGGCAACAAATTGATTCAACTAACCCACAGCACCCCTAATACTCTATAAGAAGGATGGTTCTAAACTAAACTTTCCACTTGCAGGTGGAAACCCACAAGGAGTACTAATAAATAAGCTGTTTATTTTAAATTTAAAGTGTTTGTATCATCAAAATCACTCCATTGCTCTTCTCATAAAAAATTTCAGTAGCATTTATTTGAGCTTGCAGTTTTTCAGATCTTGAATTTTAGGTCTCACAGCTCCTTTTCTCTACACTTTTTTGTACTTTCCATGTTTTAATGAATTGTAGTTCATGTAAATCAATCAACAGACTCGGTCTAAGAAATTATCATTAGTCTTATCAACAGTCTGTGAAAACCTTTTTTGAAAAAGCAAGAGGTAGTGGGGATAATGACAGATGTACACAGTTCTATGAACTGAATTTTCAGTCCCTTACATCCAAAATTCTTAAGACCAAACTTCTGTACAATTTTAGAAATGTTCTGAAATCATTTTCTTAAGAAGGTTGCTGTTTTATGGCTTTTTTAAAAACAATATAAGCTACAGATCACAGAATGAAGAACACTTATGTAAGGCTTTATTATTCCTCTGGTCTTCTGTAAAGAGTAAGTAGCCCATCTAAATAAAAAAAAAAAAAAAAAAAGAAATATAATGAGGAAATATAAATCAAACAATAACGAAAAGCATGATTGAACATATTTTTTTATTAAGCATGACCTTTCTCCCGATCAAAAAACAACACAGAAATAATGGAAATAAAATACAAAGGAACTGCAAGTACAGTGAGACCTCCATAGCTGGAATTAATTTTTCTCGTATGGTCTGGCAGAAGCTGTTTCTTGACCCTTACAGCACAGGGAAAGACTTACCTATTCTTCCAAATACTTGTTTGAAGAAGTGGCTTATATTTTGATGGGGGGAGGAGGATGATGAATGCCTGATTTTTTATTTTTTTCATTTCTCTACTGGGTGGGGAGAAAATACTTTAAAGTGTGTATTTCTATATAGATTTAGCTTCATTGAATGTAAAATGGAATAATATAAAACAGAACTCAAACTCCATCATTTAAAGTTTTCAAAGTTTGAGACAAATGTTAACTTCAAGAATCAAATGTGCAATGTTACTGTTGCATGCATCTACTGTAACTTATACTGGTGTAAAGGACATATAAAAGATTATTCTGCTTTTGTTCTACAAAATCTTTGTAGTCATTATACAGCGTTGCAGAGGATAGTCACAAAAAATAATATTAAAATGTTTTATTTAGATGATTACCTATTTTATTCCATTAATCTAAGGTCAAACATGGCCATGCATTCTGCTTTCACATTATGTTAGGTATGGAATAAATTATGAAGCATCAGAACCTCTAATTAAATTGAGCACTTCCATTCATTTTTAGATGAAAAACTTAGAAAAATCAGAGAAAGCAATGGATGTACAAGGCTAATTCAGAAGAACCTTTCTGGAATTACCACTGCAACCACTGGAGCAAATATGATGAAGAGAATTACCAGCCCTGTTACTCAATATAAATGGCTCAGAGAATGTCTTTCCTCCCTCTGGAAAATATCTATCTCAAATGTTTAAAATAAAATAATGGAGCTATATTAGGGGTTATGAAATGAGTAATCGGCCTTAAAATTTGTTACATAGTATAATAATACCATCTCTTGTTTGCAGGTATTATAAAAATATTTTTTTATGGCACTACACACCTGGTGTTATGTTATTTTTTGCAAAAATATATCTTCATATAATTGAAATCAGTGTTGACTCAGTCAGCTTGAGTTCATGCATATGTCAATCGTAGAATTGTTCTGCCAAGGCAATACTTACTAAAAGGAGGACAGGCAGACACAAAGGAAGAAAGGAAGGGAAGAAGGGTTTTTAAACATGCTGCAAAAAAATATATTGTGACTAAGTTTAATTGTTCAATGTATTTTTTTTAAAGAGGCAGAACTCTCCTATTGTGACTTGGAAACCTGTTCACTTTCTGCTTCTTTCGACTGAAAACAGTTTCTGTGTATGGATGTGCTGAATATTTGAACTCAAGTTAAAAGATTTGTAGTTATACAAAAGAGCTTGAGAATGACCTAAGATTTCAGCTGAGAACCTGTAAGAGTCTACTTATTATCATGTACATCTACATTCACATTGCTCTTTCCCTGTCATTTGGTTCATTTGCATGTCTGACTGTAGGGCTTATGAGCGTGGGAGAACAATCAAAGTCCAAATAAAGACAACTACTTCCAATCAGTGAGCTAAATGTTTATATTCCATTGAAGGTACATTCATTTAATATCAGCATATTTGACTGTTTCATGGCAATTCAGCAAGTCTCAAAGATGGAAGGGAATTGATAGAAAAGCACTAAATAAAAGATGGTTACAAGATGGTAGCAGTATCTCAAATCAAGAAGGTCTGCAACTGGCCTCTTAATTTGCTTTTGTAAAAGTGTGGATAAATTCTTTTTTTTTCTCTTTGTACACACTTCTAACTGATGAGAAATTACCTTGCCTCAGTCATTGTCCGCTTTGAACCATTGATCCATCTGTACTGGCTGACCACCAGCAGTAATAAAGCATGGAGGATATAATCACTGTGCTTAAATATATATTCACTGATATAAAATGAAATTTGAATTAATAGTGATATTACATTTTATTATTATAAAATTTAACTATAATTTTGTCAATGTATACAATACCTAAGTCATACCATACTGTAAATTCTACAAGAGCAATTTTAAAATGACACAGAATGCTGAGAAAGGACGCTTCAGTGTTAACTTTAAGTACCTACCTTGAGGTCAAGAAAATCCCTTACTATGGCTTGCTGAGGAGAAGAATGAGCTGTAAACCCACCTGTGTGCATAACTGGAGTACTGCTAGTGAATAATTAGGTCTGCACAATAATCACAGACTCATTGGGCTACAGGGACAACTTTGAGTGCAGTACTTCCCCAGCAGATATAAACCTGTGAAGGGAATATAAAGTCTGTAAAGCACAAATTTTGATAAAATAATTTCAAGTGTGTGTTTCTGTTATTCTGATACCCATTTCTGCACCAATTTCATTACACTGCTTCTGCTGTGAAGCCACCAGGCTTCTCATGCACGTGAATAGAGGGCTAAGGTCAAGATTTGTTCTATAAATACAGAGCTGTTATTGTGATGGCTGATAACAGAAGGTAGGCTTTCTTTGATGGTCATGTTTAAAAATCCCAGCATCCTGCTTTGAAAAGGCATTTCCGATTTCTTTCAGCTAACAGTTATAAATTGTAAACATGCTAAGAGATTACTTTCTGTTTTTTTCTTGGACTGTTGTTTTTTTTTTTAAATCTCAGTATCAAATGAGTTCATCATAACTATGAGATATTAGCTTGAAATAAGGACAATATAAGCAATACAAAAGTGTTAACAACATCCTGAGTAAATATTCTGCCATTTTCAGATAGTGAACTGGTTATTGTGATTTCTGTAATTTTGTGTCCAGTTGGGCTGAAACTGGGAATGGTCTATACCTTTTGTAACAGATCAGTCTGGAAGACTGGGACATCCACATAAGCATCAAAACTGACAGATCTCAATGTTACTGCATGTTTGTGGTTTTTTTTTTTGTTTGTTTGTTTTGTTGTTTTTTGTTTGTTTGTTTGTTTGTTGTTTTTTAAATTACTTCTAGCAACAGAAGATGGAAGAAGTTGAGTCTTCCTGGGCTTAGTCCTTGATTCTAGGCTACATTGTGAGGAAAATTTAGTACAACATCATGTCTACAAGAGCTACACTGAGACCCTTACAAGACCCATTCGTAGTACGTTTTTATTCCTTGAAGCTTAGAAGTCTATATCCTTGAAGCTAGAAGTCTCTATCTAGCACATGAGACGCAGAGGTCATTGCCAGTATATTAGATTATGTATACCAGATAGTTTCATTCCACCAGCTTAAGAGGGACTTTAGTACACTTTACCTGTTGCATTTTCTACTGTGAAGCTAGGCTGTTTTGTCTTGGGCGATAAGCCAAACAAAGTCACTGTCTATCCTTGGAGCATGTTTTCTGAGACTTGCTAGGAGATTCTAGTTCTTATTGGCATTTTGGGGTATTTCACAGAATTAGAACAGAAGTCATGTAAGGAAAACATTGAGTTCTAGAAAAGTTAATATATAATTAAAGAAGTGGAAAGATATAATCAAAAAATGGGGGATACGTTGTCAACTGTAGCATTTTTCCAAATAGCATTTTTGGAAAATTCTGGCTTCAGTTTGGTTGGATTGGACTCCATACTATGTTTTATCAGTAGTAGGTACTCTTATTTTTGCTGATGATCTTTCTCAAAGGAAGTGTGTCATTACTCTGATAATCTTTTTGGCATTTCAGTTTTCTTTAAATTCTATAGAATAGCACCCAGTTCTGCAGTTAGCCATATGTAGATGTAATTTTGCACATGGAGTTCCTCTGCACTGACACAGCAGTGTTGAAATCTTAATCTCTGCTTTCTTTCGATAGAGCAGTAAATCGCAATACTAGAATGTTAGAGATGATAGAAAGCCATTTTAGATAAATGTTATGTTCCAAAATCTTTTCCAGTTGAGCCTCAGAGCTTTTGACCAATGACGCTTTCACTGATTCCCTGAAAAACAATACTACTGCCTGTTAAAATTCACACAAAATTATGTGTTTTTTTAATGTACTTTTTAGATTACCTCCCAAAATAGTGTATATCTAAATCAAAATGCTAGTCTTCTGTATTGGTGATAATCAGTTATTTTTAGCTTCATCAGAAGCCAAAACTAAGATATTAATAGTAACCATCAATTAATATGCTACCCATTTGTCAGGAGGATCTAATGACCTAATTATTAGACCATCATTCTTTGCTTTACCATCATATTCCCTGCAGCTGTTGTGCAGACTGTCAGAAAGGCATACAAACTACTGCCAGAAGCCAGCTCTCCACAGCTGGGGGAGACCTGAGGGCCAGGCACTGAAGAGGCCAAGTCACACAGCCAATTCTCCAGACTTTTCTCTAGTACTTAAGGTCTTTTTAACATGAATGAAATAGATGGGTCCTCATTTTGTAACGTATACATAGAGACTTTCAACATCAGGATCACAAAACATTCTTATGTGATCAAGGAATCCCCTTCCAGCAAGGCATGCAGATAGTAATAGAGGCACCCAGCTTGCGTTAGTGAGACACTTTGTATAGCTGTATCTTAAAAGTTGAAACACAACTCAAACTTCATCTGTGAGTGTTTTATCACGCCTGAAATCCATATCAGTATTCTATCTGTTTTATTTTAGTATTAATTCTAATATCACAATGTATATTTTGCAAGGCCAGATAACTGGTCTGTGTATTAATTTTAAAGAAGTGGTCTATAACATCTAACAGGTTGTGGTTATTACTGGACTTATAAAACATTTTGCAGTGTTAGTACTCACTGAATACAGATAATGGATACTGAAGTAGTGCCCAAACTATTATGTATATCAATAAAATGCAGCATCAAAAAAGTAAATGAAAAATGACCTTTGTTTTATAAGTACTACGTTTTTGCAGTTTAAAATAAAATAGGCTAACCTATGAAAGAAGTCTATCAAGAGCTATTAAAGGCAAAGCTGAAGACAAAGTTTTCATGTAAGAAGATATTGAATTCCAAATAGCTGGAAGCTGAGAGAGTACACAGGAAAGACTAGCATCATACATTTCTCTTTTCTGGTACTTTTTTCCCTAAGCATTCCCAACTGACTATTTTCAGAAACAAGATACTAGGCTGAATGAATCATATAGAGCTATTCCATTATATTCTCTGGCAGAATAAATAAGTCTTAAAGAGATAATTTTAACCATTTCTAAAATCCAGTCTTCCCTGACATCGTTAGTTACACAATTTGTTACAGCAGATGAAAGCAACTGCTTGGTTTGAACCTACAGAAGAATGTAAATAAATGAGTTTTGTAATTAATTCATCCAGAGATGTAGCTGGTATATTGGACTGAAAATGTGTTTTGTGAAACATGCAGATACCACAAATAACACAGATACACACAAAAAACTTTTGTTTTCCTATTATTCCCACTTGTTTAGTACGAATGCTAGGTTGCAGAGTAGTTATTGTCAGTTTGTGATGTCATACATCACATATGAGGACACTGTAGTACAGAGACCCTACCTGCTTGTATTGCATAGTGGTAGTAAGTGGTGATGGAGTCTTTGCATTTTCTTTCTCTTTATTGAACCTTGCAGATTCTCCTAACAGGACCATCCAATGTACAGGTCTGGTATATTTGTGATGCTTTTTGGTGTTTCCTAGAGCAGTGATGCTTCATGTCTGCTAGGAATTATTTAGCATTACTCTGGCACTGCATAATACGGGGGAAATTTTAGAAGAGGAGCTGAAGCGTATAGGTTCTTGGGTACCTCTTAATAATGTTAGTTAATTAATTGACCTTCATATCACTTAATATGGATGCAAAGAATGTTAACCCAGTAAAACAGCCAATCACTTTCACTGTATCATCTGTATAGTGAAAGACCACTGCAAAAATAGTTAAATAAAAACTTAACATGAAATATCTCTGGGTTTACCACTGATAATGTCCTACAAATCAGTTTTCACTATTTAACTGCTTAAGCTTTAGCAGGTCCAAACTTATTTTCTAATTAAATCAACCCTCCTGACACGTTAATCTGAATTGTAATGGATTGCTTCCCTAATGCATCTGAGACATTCTGTATTTATTATGTCTGCAAACTTATACTATGGTGAATGTTTTTTGATCTATTAAAAGCATATAGATTCATGAGGAGATAGAATTTTCTGAGATTTTTTTTTTCTTTTTGATTTTGTGATTTGTATTGTAATAACCTGAGGTCCTTTCCCCCAACTGTTGTTTGTTGTTGTTGTTATACAGTATGCTCTATACTTAACTCATTCAAAAGTGCAAGGACATCTTTTTCATTTCTGTAAACAAAAATTGACCTTGAATGTAACTTGAGACATCATGAGATCTTTCAGAAAATGTTGTTTAACAACACCTAAATAATGTATTTCTGTATATCATTTCTGTTCAGCTGTCAAATACTTAAGAATATGAATGTGAAAGGAAGTTTAAAAATACTGGTTAAATAGTTTATTAATTTATTCTTAGCACAATTTACTCATATAAATTGCTGTTATTTTTCTCTTATTCTTTATTCTTTGATTCCAAACAGGCACAAAACATGGGATTCATCTTGTCTAATTTCAAATGTCTGAAAGATTGTCTCGATCTAATCCAGTCATATGTATAAACTCTCATTATTGAGAGAACTAGACTTTGTAGGCAGACAATTTGTCTAAGCTGTCTTAGATGCTTATCTTCAATGAGATGAATCACTCCCTGAAGGTGTTTATTTCTCTCCGTTGACTAAAAAGAAAGACTAGATGACTAGTTTGGATGACAACTTTTAGTTGTCTGATGTTTACTGAGATGGATCTTACACAAAGTGCCCAAAAGCACTCTGGTTTATGAGGCACTGAAGCATTACCTCTTCCAAAGCCAGATTTCTGACAAAAATGATCTAGATTTCCTTAGACAGACCTACTTTCCTCTAATCCTCTCTGATCCTTCAAAGTTGATTAGAAACATTTAGATATATTTTTTTTAATGTATTGATGGCTCTGTAGAAAAAGAAAATTTAGCCAAAAAAGTTTGAATTCAGTGTTCTAAAGCAATACTGTAGAGAGTTAAATATGCAAAATAAATAAATATGCAAAATAAATAAATAAAATGCTAAAACTTCCATCTTTTCTTGATCGTTAATCCCCCTTTTGTTTCAGGATTATGATAATACTGAATAGATCAAAACTCTTATTGGCTTATTTTCCACTACCTTGTACTTAATCTTACCTTTCAGTCATCTGCAAATTACCTTGCTATATACAGCAATTTCATACACTGTCCCTATTCTAAAGTATTGGGATTTAATATATGCCTGTAGGAGTAACCATTAACCAAAACTCATTATTTTCTGCCTGTATTATAAATTTTAAATATTTATTTTGCAAGTTCTTATCACTGACAAAATATCCTTATGAACAATATTGGGACAGTGTTGCTCATTCACTGCCCGCATTTCACAGGACACTCACCAGTATCCCTCAAAGAACATGCACTTGAAGATGCATAGAGGAAATACTGGAGACTAGCAGAAGTCACAGAGCTGTTGCAAATGGCTGTTGAACTTGAAATGCAAATACTGTTTAAAAATAAATAAATAAATAAATAAATAAATAAATAAAAGCAAAGATAAATCTCTTGAGTTACTTTTATTCTAACAGGCTTTATACCACCCTATGCTTGTGCTACTGTAACTTTTTAGTGACTCAATATCATCATCTGCCTCCTTCTAAGCAAAATAAACACTGACTCACATGACTTGGCTGACTTGATAGAAATATGTTCAGTTTATGAGTCCAACCTGCCTTATCTGATGGTCCTGTAATAGGACATAGTATTAGTAATATTAAACATTAATATAACTAAACCCACAGCCTAAATTCTATCACCTTAGTCTGTAGAAGGCTAGTCAACTTGAATGTCTGTCTTTTGATTCGTAAGTGGTTTAAAAAAAGAAAGTGTTTCTTTTGCATTAACATTGTAGAAAAAAAGTCCATCACAACGACCTTGCAGTTTCAAATACACTATTCACTAGATTGCATTTATATTTTTTTTTTTTTCTGTGAGCATGTTCTTTACACTAAGCTTTCAGGGACCTTTAATGTTTTTTTAACTGCTGCACAATTAAATTAAAGAATATACATTTCTAGGTCTGACAAAATTATTAATTGTGACTAGAATAAGATCAGCTATATTAAAACTTTAAAATGTTATGAACCTTTGCAACTCTAGGTAATACTATTGTGTCATTATTTTTTTTTACATTGA
Source organism: Oxyura jamaicensis (assembly GCF_011077185.1). NCBI lineage: Eukaryota > Metazoa > Chordata > Aves > Anseriformes > Anatidae > Oxyura > Oxyura jamaicensis. The sequence goes on along the minus strand of NC_048897.1, from coordinate 5,065,278 downwards.
GATCTCTGTCCTTTGTTCTGGAGAGGACTGAAATGAATATCCTATGATATGCCTTGTTTTCATCAATTTCTCACCTTTCTCTGGAAAGATAGCTCAGAATAAATTAAATGGAGATATCACAAGCTGAAGGGCTTATCTGAACTTCTAAAACGTTTAACATTCATCTATTATCAACAAGGTTATTTATTTTACAGCTAGAAAAGGAACTTAGCATTTTGATATAATGATGGGAGACTTGATGTACACAATATTAGCTGATTAAGAACAGTTTCCTTGTGCATGAACTGAACTATTTTTTCCATACTTTAATTAATTGAACAGTAGTAATAGCACTCAGCTCTTTTTTTTTTTTTTTTAACAAGCTACTAAATAAGTTATCAACTATGATGACTATTCAGAGCAATGTCTCAATGAAGCAGATCGTTACTCTGATTTAATTATATAAAATCAAATTTGCAATATAAGTCTCAATGGAGGCATTTCTGTTGTTTAAATACTGAAGAATAAGACTTACTATAATATTTTTCTTATAACCTTGCACATAGAACTTTATAGCAGGGCTGACCTTTAAGTTATGTGGGAAATAGATTGGACTCATTGCAATTTCAGAAATGATATGATGAAGCTAATATTCCCTGTTATGCAATTGTAAAACAAAAACAGGTCAACATCTGCTTAAGTGCTTTAATAATTACAGTTAAATTTAAGCATTTGTTTAAGTTTTAAAATATATATCAGTACATTAAATCAAATTCTGCAAGCTCTATCTTCATCCAGAGCATTTTAAATAGGATGACTCATCTATAGACTATTGATGAAAAATGTCAGAACTAAACAAAACCCTTGAAGATTATGAAATACATTCCAGAATATCACTTTATAAGCACTATTTTTCAACTATTTCTAAACTCCTCAGAAAAAAAAAAAAAAAAAAAAAAAAGAGGTTGAAAACTATTGAATATGATACTAATAATTTACTTTAAATATTCCATGCAGAGGAAAAATATTCTGCAACTAAAGTGAATAGATTTATTTTAGGTCTATAACACTATATTTACTGTATGAGGTAAAATGGCTGAAACCACCATCCCGATCAATGTTAAATTGTTGTAATCTGGTAGAATATGTCCCATGTTTTTACAGGAAGATTATTGTTTTTAAGTTTTGTTTTCAGGGAGATAACAAAAAATGCAAGCATGTTTATAATATCATAAAATATATGCCTTCTACTCCTGCTGATTCTGCATGTACTTGTGTGTACGTACGGTATTTTTACATGTATATTTACGTGGTACTTATGTGAAAGTGTACCAACATTACTGCAGATTAGAGATAAGGAATAAGGTATTCCCTATAAAGCCTATTGCTGAAATATAACCTATATTAGTATATTATACATTTTGAACTAACTTACAGTAGAATTAGTATTATTTATCTTGAAAACTAATGTACAATAACTCTGAAAAAATCCTGTTTAAATGGCATACTTCCTAAAATTTCAGGCTCTTTCTAAATTATCCTACCATTTCAGTATTTCTTATAAAATAGTATGGATTAAATTAGTATAATAATATTAGGCATTAAATTTGTATAATTATTTTACATAACATTATTCACACCCACCTTTATTCTCACATGTCAAAGGTTTAATTGTATTTACATACCTGAGTCCAATATTTGACACTTTATTGTGAATTGTTTGCCATATCCATTCTCTAGTCATGATTAATTTTAATTTAATACAGAAAAAGGAAACATATCAGTGCAGAATCATAGAATTTATGGCTACAGATCTTCTCCCCACTGTGATTAGGACAATTGCTGAAAAAGATTTTACCAGAGAAATGTTGCATAGTAAAATATTGAACAAGGGACAGGTAGACGGAGTAATCTTAGAGAACTGTCTGCACATCCATCTTGTTTCTAAAGGAAATTTTTTTAGTAGTACTTGATTGGCTCTAATTTGAGTATAATGAATATGATGTTTTGATGCGGTATATGACATTTCTTACCTTGGCAGCAGCCATTTAGGCCTTGACTACCAACTGCCGATAGAACTGCAATTTATGTAAGGTTTCTAATATGCCTGTGATGCAGACCCCATTATAGCTGCACCTTTTACGAATGTTAAAGTGTTCGGTCAATCAACGCCCCTGTGAGGCGAGAGACTATAATTATGCTAACTTTATAGGCAGAAAAATTGAAGCACAGAGAGGACAAATGTTTTGTCCATGATTACATGACCCAAGCAGAGAAGCACAGCCTTTGGGTTTTGCTTGTTACTGTATTCTTTTTCTGCTAAAGGAAAAAAAAAAATAAAATAAAAAAAACACACCACTTGTGAGACATTAGTTATTCTAAAGAGTTACAGGAGAAGCAATTTTCCTGTTTATTCATTTTTTCTTACCATGAGGGACATGGGTCCCTCAGCTATGGTAACACTGTGATTCCTGCATCTTCCAGAATTCAATATTCTGCTGAAGCCTGACTGCTGCTTTTCATTTTGACTTTTTTCTACTTACTGTTGAAACTCAAATTTCCTGTGAAAATTAATATGTACATTTCTTGATGAAGGGCAGTAATGTTCCACAGAATGACAGAAAACACCTTTGTTCATTACTTGGAAAAAGGGAGAAGTTCTCATCTCTCTCATACCTCTTGTTGTTTCTAATAGATGATAACTCACCCTCTAAGAGAGGCTAGTACTGCCAGCATTTATACCTTCTGTCATTATTCTAAACTCCTCTGAGACCCCCAGTGGCATAAGGCTTTGTATGGCTGACAAGACAGGATAAAAGTACTCTGGATATTGGTAATCAGATATGGAGTCTTTAATTTTCTATGTGAATAATTTCAGATAAAGTTCAGAGTGATTAAAATTCATTATTACTTGTAGACAGCTCTTTCATAATGAAATTGGTGTCTATCAATTTCTTAATAGAAAAATACTCATTCAATTTAAAAGAAAAAAGTATCACTGCAAGTGGTACTAAATAGCCCCTTTTCTTTAACTCTTCACCATGGTAGTAAGATACAGTACGAAACAAAGACATTTGTTCTTGAGAAAAGCAAAAGTTGTAATGCTCTAACATGTCCTTGGGATACCTGGACCTGGTAGTTGACCCTTGCCAGAATGAAAGTAGGAAAATAATAATAATAATAAAAAATACCACTAAGCCACTGTACTTCACAGATACAGGCTCAATTCTCCATTTTCCTTACTTCAGGCATAGCCAGTTTCTCTTTAATAGCATGTAAATACAGTAAATGCAGCTGCTAATGTATTATTCTCCAGTCATTTGTTGCAGCTGATTAAGGAGAGAAATGTAAAAGGTTAATTTTCTAATTACATACTCCCCCGAGGTAAATTATGCATGTTATCACATCCATTGACACTCTATAATGGGCACTTTTATTGCCGAGTGATTTTCTATGGAACCGTGCATCTATGTACAGTTTATTTTTAGTAAGCAAGAAGATGGAGGGGAAAAATATACATCCTATCAAAATTTCTTAACTCTTTCTGGAGAGCTTGCTAACAGAAAATTAAGGGTTGCCAATAAAAACTCATATTCTCACACCTCATTTTTAATTTCTATGAAATTGCAATAAATGGAAGAGAAAAAAATGAGAATGGGCTAAAATACACAGCCATGTTGGGTGGCTCTCAGTAGAAGTTTTGAAAGGCATCTACATCTGAAATATATTTTAAAATATTTTCCTTTAGTAAACAGTGTAGCGTTTACTAGTAACGAACCACTTTGCAGCCATATAAGAACTATTAATTACAGGCCACATGCTACCCTACCTGGTATGAAAGCTGCTTTTCAGGATCCTTGTGCCCTCTGAACAACAGTGAATAGTACATTCAGCTGAGTAGTTTTTTTTTTTTAAAAAAATATATTTTTAAATAAAAAGTGCTGTGTTAGTTTGCTTTCTATTCTACTATAGCTTTATATTACCATCTCAAATGGTGTAATAGAAAAGCAACAGTGACACAGGTGATCACAAATCATTTAAGATATTAGTCTTGTTTCAATCTAGAAACAGATGGTTTGCCCTCAGTAAATTTGTCATTTATTAAAGATAATAAAACAGTGGCAAAATAAGCCAGAAAATAGAGAAAGATGACAAAAGCTGATGAGAATATTTCCCTTAACATTTTTCCATATCCCCAATGTACATTCGAGCAGGGAAATGCTATGCCATTGGCCTTTCATTTCATATTGGTTAGGAGGTTTATGTTTTACACTGAGTCTTGTTCAAGAAAAAAATGTTATGTGGAAATCCTTCACATTCAATATTTCAATAGTTTTACTAAATAAGATCTGCTAACACATCTGCTTATGGCAAATGAAGGGGTGGGGGGGGAACAAACCAGAAAACAAAGTTTATTTTCTCAGAAATCATTCTATTTCAGGATTTTTTTATGCATTACATTCATATATATCTTAATGTTATATATTTTTACATTTTTTCCCGAAAAAAAAAAAAAAAAATTGCTGGCAAAATTGTTTCAATGAGAATTTTCATCCAATTCTAAAGAACATAAATTAGAAATTAATTTAGCTATCATATTGTTGTATGATACTGAAAACTTTCTAACCCAGATCCAGAGGACTGAGAGTAGTATAAAACTTTAAACTGGCAGATTAGACAGGGAGAAAAGGAACTTTGAATTAGCTGAGATCATGGCCTTGTTTCATTTCCTGTCAGCAGACAATAAGCTATTTTTCAGGCAGTGCTGGTACAGTAGTAGTTCTTTTCTCCATCCCAGCCTTTAATATAAAAAGGGAGTTTATGGCCCTTTACTGCTATGTAGCCTTCGTATCTCTTCAAACTTTATCACTATTAACTTTGGCTGGTGTAGACTATATACTACATCTAGTCTGATAAATTGAAGACAAATAAACAAAACGTTAACATATTTTATGTGTCTGAAACATAGCTCGTATTAATGGATTCACAGAGCTCTAAAGTAACACCAAAGAAACATTTGGTATTTCCATATTTTGAACATCAAGCTAAGCTCTTCCTCTTTCTCTCACCAAAAAAAAAAAAAAAAAAAAAAAAGAGAGTTCTGAAAAATAATCTTTGAGCTTTTGTATACTTTATTTCTTGCACGTAAGTTTAATTCAACTTTTTTTTGTTTGTTTTTCCTAAAGAAACAAAGCAATTTATTTCCAAATTTTGGTGTTATAATCTTATGAAAATCAGCCTCTCTCCTATCTTCCGGTGCCTCATTTTTCTAAGTTAGGCAATGAGTGTAAATTTTTGTCTAATTTTTTCCCAGTTAGGTAATGAGTGACAGCTTTTCACAAGTAAATGTGGGTCTGATTCAGTCTTTAATTGTATGGGATTCCCCTATGTTTCCAACACATTTTGGATCAAGCTAAATATAGAAGCAACCATTGGTCAGACTGCAGGTGATAAGAGGCCACAGTGCACAATCGGCACTCCATCACATCTGCCTGAAGTTCTACCAGGCACACACTTCTGGAGACAAAGAAGAGTTTGGACTGCAGATCTCTGATGATGTTGAACAGGATGGACATACAGATCACTGTCAGCTCCAAAATGGTAGAAAAAGACACATCCCAAACTCGCACATATCACCAATCTGAGTACCCAGAATGTGTACAGCTGGTGTTCTCCTTGTCCTCTTTGTCACTGCAACAGATCCTAGACACTGCATGTGGACACAAGCACCATGGTGCCTGCGGGCAGACAGATTGAACACCCCTGCCCTTGTGTCTGACTGCAGGGCAGACTTCCTGGACACCACACACAGTTCTGGTGTTTGAGAATATGGAACAGTGAGTGAGGGAAAACTTGTTTCAAGGTTTCATTTTAGATAAAATCACAGTCACTCCCAGTGTTTCTTATCTCTATCTGACGGAGAACTGTGTCAAAAGACACATAAATGTTTAGAATTATTAACTGAGTTCATAAGATTTAAATTTCTGGGAAGTTTGCTTTCTTTTTAAGATTCTACTTTACATGTTACACTTTAACTAGCTTCTGTAAGTCTAATGTCAAAATCATCTAATAACAAACAAACTTGATTGAGATCAAGCACAGTTTTATTATGGTGACAGTCTCTGTGATGATGAATCCACTATCTTCACAGAATCACAGAATCACAGAATTTCTAGGTTGGAAGAGACCTCAAGATCATCGAGTCCAACCTCTAACCTAACACTAACAGTCCCCACTAAACCATATCCCTAAGCTCTACATCTAAACGTCTTTTGAAGACTTCCAGGGATGGTGACTCCACCACCTCCCTGGGCAGCCTGTTCCAATGCCTCACAACCCTTTCAGTAAAGAAGCTCTTCCTAACATCTGACCTAAAACTCCCCTGGCGCAACTTTAGCCCATTCCCCCTCGTCCTGTCACCAGGCACGTGGGAGAACAGGCCAACCCCCACCTCTCTACAGCCTCCTTTAAGGTATCTGTAGAGAGCGATAAGGTCGCCCCTGAGCCTCCTCTTCTCCAGGCTGAACAAGCCCAGCTCCTTCAGCCGCTCCTCGTAGGACTTGTTCTCCAGGCCCCTCACCAGCTTCGTCGCCCTTCTTTGGACCCGCTCAAGCACCTCGATGTCCTTCTTGTAGCGAGGGGCCCAAAACTGAACACAGTACTCGAGGTGCGGCCTCACCAGAGCCGAGTACAGGGGGACGATCACCTCCCTAGCCCTGCTGGTCACACTATTTCTGATACAAGCCAGGATGCCGTTGGCCTTCTTGGCCACCTGAGCACACTGCTGGCTCATATTCAGCCGACTGTCCACTATCACTCCCAGGTCCTTCTCCGCCTGGCAGCTCTCCAACCACTCATCTCCCAGCCTGTAGCTCTGCTTGGGATTATTACGCCCCAGGTGCAGGACCCGGCACTTGGCCTTGTTAAACTTCATGCAGTTGACCCCAGCCCATCGGTGCAGCCAATCCAGATCCTCCTGCAGAGCCTTCCTACCCTCGAGCAGATCGACACACGCACCTAACTTGGTGTCATCTGCAAACTTACTGAGGGTGCACTCAATGCCCTCGTCCAGATCATTGATGAAGATGTTAAAGAGGACCGGCCCCAGCACCGAGCCCTGGGGGACGCCACTAGTGACTGGCCTCCAACTGGATTTGACTCCATTTACCACAACTCTCTGGGCCCGGCTATCCAGCCAGTTTCTAACCCAACGAAGCGTGCGCCAGTCCAAGCCAAGAGCAGCCAGTTTCTTGAGGAGAATGCTGTGGGAGACGGTGTCAAAAGCCTTGCTGAAGTCAAGGTAGACCACATCCACAGCCTTTCCCTCGTCCACCCAGCGCGACACTTTGTCATAGAAGGAGATCAGGTTCGTCAAGCAGGACCTGCCTTCCATAAACCCATGCTGACTGGGCCTGATCGCCTGAGCATCTTGCTCCTGTGCTGTTTGGAGAATGAAACTGGTAATGTATTTATGAAGAAAAAAAAAAAAAAAAAAAAAAAAAAGGCCAAAGAGTCCTAAAGTGAGAGCCAGACCTTTTCAAGTACTGAATGTCTAGCTAACTGTTTATAGATCAAACATCGTTTCTGGGCTAGCCTTGGAATTTCTTTCTATTTCACATCTTCAGGGAAGGAAGGTACCATGGTAATTTGCCGCTCTTGTGTACACTTATCCACCGGCAAACTACTTTGATCCCTGGTGTAAGCATATCCATTCTAATGGAATTACACAAAGTATGACTTTGTCCCATTATTATTCATTCACACAGTAAATGCTAGGATTGTTTACTCACCACATCAACCCAACTATTCACCCACAATCCATTCACAGCACAGAGATTGCTAAGCAGCCAGGGCAAGAAGGGTGACTGGAGGGCAAGAAACTCTGATATGCCAAAGGTTATATGCAGTCTCTTATGACTGCTAAGCATTAGCTGGAAAAATCCTAGAGAACAATAATCAGCTTACTGATTACCACAAGAATGAATATTAGCACAGAGGATAATCTAATGTCTTTTTTTTTTTTTTTTTAATTTATCTTTCTTGCTATTCTTAATGTAATAAAATAGAACTAATATAGCATAATTGTGGATGGAATATATACACTACAAGGAACCTCTTTCTTTCCCCATATATTGTTAAAATATAACTTGCTAAAAGTGCAGTTGTGGTCATATCATAAAATAGTCTCATTTTCTGTCTTCTGTCAAAGCTCTCAGTTCTCAGTTTTCTTATGTTGATTGACTCTAAGAATCCTCATGCAAAATCCTTTGAATGAATCCTCATGCAAAATTCAACTTTGCTGTGAATGTTTTCTGCCCAAAACATTCAATAAATGGTCTGTAACACATTATTTGTTTCAGTAACATCTGAAACAATATCATTCAAACTTTTCATGCCAACTGCTGAAACTATTTACATCATGTCTGTAATTTAAACAATTTTGCTAAATCTTATTTTTGTTGCCTGCAATTCACAAACCAAAGCAGTTTGCTGCAAGGCTGTTAAGTAGTGATGGGTGAATCTTATGAGATATAGGCTAATTACATTGTTCCATTTGTTTTTACTATAACCTATTTATTGCTTGTATTTATTAATAAAAGTATTTCGAAATACTGCATATCTGTACAACCCTATTTTAAATAGACTTTAATGATGATAAAGCACATTTCATGCGGGTAGCAAAGCACGGTATTCTAATTTACTGTTTATAGACTGCACAGGTAATTTATGTTGGTGGAAGGGAAAAATAGATACAGAAATAAAATCTTGTAACTTTGGTAAAACTATGGGTCGCAAGAAACTAAGCCTTCACTCCTAGCTCCTAATTTAAGATTCAGCATTTAGTTTTCATACCTAAACAATAGTTGTTTTTGTGGTGAGATTACCTACACGTCAATATTAGTGGTAATGTTTTAATTGATGCAGTCAACACTCAAAAGAATATGAAATCAAAATCCTTCAAATGTTTACTTCTGCTTCTATCGGTTTAAACTTGGCTGACGATTCCAGATTGTCATCAAATTTCTAAATCTTCTCATAGGATTATATTCTATGTTACTATTATTAGTACTATATATGTTGTTATTATACAGTAATGATACACCATTTTAGCCATGCTGGCTAAAATGCTTACTGATCATTGGTCTTGTATTCTCTGGATCATCAACCAGCATAATCATTCTGATGCTGATAAATATAAATATCATCTGGAAGTCTGATATTTTTATTATTCCCTAAATAGAATTTATTACTTAATTATTTTTATTATTATTTTATTCTGCATTTATGAATTTTCACTGATTATTTTTAGTAAACCAGTAAATACAATAAATATCTGTGAACTACTTTTGTTTGTTACAGAAGAAAGCATAAAAAGGAGATACAATGTAAAGTGTATGAGTAAAGGAGGTGAGCTGATAAACAGGAATTGTGTTACTTCAGGATACTTTTAGCAGCTAACCAGAGGTATCTCCTTGGTAACTTTGATCACATTATCACATGTCTGGGAAAGCCTCTAAAATAGGTTGTTGTAACTTTAAACAACAACAACAAAAACAAACAAACAAACAAAAAACAACAACAACAACAACAAAAAACAGGGATAATTTATACAGTCCTTTCAAAATCAGAGAGGAAAAAAAAAAAGCAAAAGCAAAAAATAAAAAAAAGGCTTTTTTTTTTTTTTTCCTGCAAATTTGGCCAGATCAGATAGAGAAAGTGGGAGCAAATAGAAGTTCATGGGAACTTCAAGGAAATTCTCAGAAATGCCAGAAGTCTCCAGGTAAGGAAATTTAAGCTTTGAGAAATCGTGTTTTTGTTTCTCTCAAAAAAGTGTATTTGCTTGCAAAGTTAACAATGTTATCCTTGTCAGCTGCCACTGGTGCCCAGGGAAAGAATTTTGAACTAGACTGAAACATTATAGAAACTAGTTTTAAGTAGTTGGATTATTGTGGAAAGCACAACAGGATAGCTCTTGGATGGGCCATTTTTTTAAATGAGTCACAGAGTATTTGTCTAAGAAATGATTTGTAGAAGCCATGCAAAAAGGTGTTGAAGCTTACTGAAGACAAGGGAGACTTAAATGGCTATAATCCAACAACATAATGGTCCCTGAAAGCCTCTGCTGTTAAATGTTCAATAGGTGGTGAGTGTCCTATTTCTTTGCTGTGTTTGTTCCCAGCTACCACAAAGATTTGTGTCATTCATTTATGCATATTTTTCCAACTTTATTCATGTTTTGAAACTCAGAGGAGCAAAGGGGAGGACTACATTTCTCTAATTCTGACAGGGAATAGATTTCTCCTTTGGGATTATGTCTTGATGGTCATGCTCTGAACACTCAGAAATATTTAGCTGTGTTTTGAGGCTTTTTGTGATGGGGAAGGTTCTTTTTTTTGGTTGGTTCTTTTTTTTTTTTTTTTTTTTTTTTTTTTTGCAGATTTGGAAACAAATCCCAAAAATTAATACCAGTGGTAGTTTCTGGTTGCATTTTGATCTAGTTCAGAAACAACCTCACTTCATTTTGGAAAGGGAGTTTGCTGATTCAGAAGGCGAGGATTTCTATAGCTGTAACATCAGCTCTATTTTGAGGATGAGACAGGAGAACCCTCTCATTTAATAATAATCTAATTATAAGTCATTTACTTTTAAAATGCAAGGGCAGAAATGCATTGTTAATAAATTCACAATCCCTTTAAAACCTTTGAAAAGCTTCAATGTGTATTTGTCTTATTCTTCAGACTCACAGTTGAGTCTGAAGCTCTCCACCTTCTTCCAGTTTTGCATCTTTCTTCCTTCTGCTCAGTCGCTTCCTAAAATACAGAACTGCTGGCAGGAATCTCACGGCAAAATGTCCAGTGTGTCTTTAAATATAATGGAGATGTTCTTTGCTGCAGCCCTGCCAAGTGGCTGATTGCTGGCAGCTGAAACAAGGGACAGATGGCCATGCAGCTCTATCTGCACCCTATTGAGATGAACAAGTGACAATCTGCAAAATGCTCAAAACTAATTTAAACTGTTTTAACCTCAGGAAACCCAAGAGTCTCTTAGGTTTCTTTGGTGAAGTGTAGGCAGATTTTGTGCTTTTTCATGCTCTCTGTCATAAAGATCTCAATGCTCTCAACACAAGTACATCTCATCTATTATGCCCCAAGCACAGAGATATCAGAACTGCCAGTGGAAAAGCTGCAAGGGCATTCTGCTTATTGACATGCAAGTAATATTGAGCATTGTGCATTTTTCAAGAATTCATTCATCTGAAGGGTCTTCAGCAAGCATTAGCTTTTTCAGATAGCATGATACTTTCTTAGGTCATATATGAAATCAAACTCCCCAAAGTACTGGACTATCACTTGAGGCACATTAGCAAAAGTGATGGAAGAGTTAGGCTAAGGGATGACTGAAAGAAAACAGTAACATTAGCTAGGCTGGGCACACTGAATTTGAACTTGGACTGATTTAATGAAGAGATTCTAACAATCACGTTACTATATCTTATTCTGATGCAGGTGGTTCTGAAAAATGTCTGGCAGTATATCAGATTTTTCAATTAGTATTCTTTCTTTAGTTCTGTTGCATTATAATTTTTTTCCATTATTCTTGTCTTCAAAATTAGAAAAAAGCTACGTGAGGAAAATTCATCTCATGTTCTGGCTAAGTTCTTTCCTACATGCATTCTTTCAGGTTATAGTTCCACAGTTATTAATACTAGTTTTTTCACGCTGTAACACCCATCGGGATCCAGATTGGGTAGAGAGATGTGACTGCATAACAGGGATTTTCTGCTGACATTGCACTTTCAGACTTCATTTTAATAAATCTGAATTAGTGAAAATTCAGTGAAAACACACTGGTTCTGCACTGCCATCTGCAACATTCATATTCTGGACTTGGCACCCCTAAGTTTGGATTCAAATTTGTGAACCTTATTCTCAAACTCCCTTTGCCTTTTTGTTAGGAAGAGCAGGGATTGCCTTAACTGGGCAGAGCAGAATAAACCAGAGTGTTCATTTGTCCAGCCTTACCTAAAACTCATATAGGACATTTCTAATGAAAATGGGATTCTTACTTTTTCATCAGCAGTGGTGAGTAAAGGAAAACAAAATGTTTCCTGAAGGGTACCAAATTACCTCCCCTCTCCCCTATATATTAGGGCTACATATGATAGGTCAAATCTTATAGCACCTTAAGAAGGATCTTGCTGAAGTCTCTTCAAAATCAAATGAAACAACAAATCCCTTACATCTGGGGACAGATGTATGCTTACTGTGATTTATAGCCCTGCATGCACTCTGATGAGAGTGTCTGGTATTGTATTCTTGTGAAAATGTAAGAGTGGATAAAAAACAGCCAAAGGAGAAGGACGATAAAGAAACTTCTGATTTCTCTTGGAAGGGAACTGAAATATGCTCAACATTTAAAAACATAACAAAAAGTTAGGAAAATACTTTTTAGGTCACAGATGACCTCTGTGTCAGAAATGAAATACTGGTTTTATTTGGACCCATAAAGGATTTGATGCAGACTACATGCGTATCTACATATTTGCAGCTTTTAAATTCTTATGAAATAAATATGTCACAGGATAAAAATACCATTAGCGATCCCACTGGCCTGTTTTAAAAAGTATATGAAATGAATTTAATATGTTGGTTTATCAATAAGTTACTAGTACAGAAAAATCCACTTAATATTCTAGTTATTTTTTTTTTTTTTTTAATCAAACTCCTATGCGATTTTTTTTTCTTCCATGTGATTTTTATTCTGTCCTAATGGGATAGTCAATATGACTTACAGACAACTGCATACATATTTATCTAATGTGTAAATTGGCTGAGTGTATAGTCAGGCATAACTCTTCAGGACAACATAAGTAGCAATGGGAAAACATAATCTTTCAGCACTGAAATCTCCTTTTGGACTTTGCCAGTATAATGAGTATCTTAGAGTTTAAGATTAGGGACAAGACTTCTTCTAATGCTGCTTGTTTTAGGTATACAGATGGGTACAGGTAGGAAAAATATTTTTAGTCAAATAATTTTGATAGAAGAATAAATATCAAAACTTTTATTGTCTTCAGTTTTTATTCCAAGCATAGACATGATGAAGCAGAATGAAATTGTTAAAGTCTTCAGTCTTTCAAGTGTATCAAGTTATTGTTAGATTTTGACTGAAATTACTTATTGTTTTAAACCCTTCAATTTTGATTGACATGCTTTCTAATTAGTGTTAGAAATTGTAAGTGAAACCTCTGTGAGAGTTTTTTTTTTTTTATTCTTAGTACAAACGTATTTTAGTTTTTAAATTAATAAATGATGGTTTTTATAGGAATTTCCCCAAATTATTGATTTAATGTAATCCCACCACTAGAAACCTCACTATAATTGTCAGTAAAGCTGAAATATTAGTTATTTACATAGCTTTAGGATGCACTGGAACTTTATGCATCCTCTGGCAAATGCTACGATGAGTTAATTGATGATTTTGCAAGGAAATGATTCATGTTAAACTCTCATTTAACTTATAACAATAATGTAAGAGATTACATTAGTATTGCTTCTAAACAATGGATAAATGCTATGCCTAGCATTGTGTGCAAGCCCATTCAGCGTAATTAACAGGTGTGAATTGTTGTTTGCTGGAGTAAGCCTCCCACTGTGCAGCTCTTTGTTGGCTGCAGGCTGCTTTCCTGATGTATTACTGCTTCTAAATGAGCCAATCTCACTTTAATGTAGGATTTTACATATGTTAATTCTTTGTACACTTGTTTATTTTAAAGTAGTTGAGGCAATAACAGTGAATCTCTTCAAAAAGCCTGTATTTCTGCCAGTTTCTTATTACCTTGCACCACTCCAGCCTTTTTTGCGTTTCTCTTTTCAGCGGTGTCTGAGTTAAAAGGAACTATAGTAGCAACTTGTAAGAGCATCAGTCTGACTCCTTAACTGTAAGATAAAAGTCTGTTCTGCAGCTTAGAGAATCATAAATCTAGCTTCTTTACCCCAAGTTATATAAGAAAAGTATAGAGAGGACAAAGAAGTTTACGGACTTCTATACCTATAGGCTTGGCAAGCTTTGAAATGATTTTTTTTAATTTTAGTTTTGAAATTCTCACAAATTTTTGCAAATCCCAATTTGGTTAATTTGCAAGGACATAAAAGATGTCCTAAATTGGACAAAAGTTTTGGGGTTCTGACAGTCAAAAACAAAATGAAACAAAAACACTTGTTGCAGTTTAGGCATGAAGTACTATTTCTCTGTCACTAGATTCTAACTGAATTCAAGGATATCATTATATAAATCTCTTATATACTCTTAAAACTTTTACATATTTTTTTTCTATTGTTTGTGTTTTAAATTTATTTGAGAAATGCCAGGACTAGAAATAAAAATCAGATTAACTATTGTCTTTTTCCCCATGTCTCCCTTTCACACAGTTGCTAAATTACAGAATTGTTAAAAACGTTTTTGCATTTTATGACGTCATAAGAAAAATTAAAATATCATCATAGTTGACTTTTTTTTTTTTCAGCTAATACAGATAAGATGACAGTTGGCCCCAGTTATGATAAAAATAAATTCTTTACCATATTTTCTTTTTCTTTTGCCTTCAGTGTTAACACAGCTCTGAGCAAGTCCAGACAGTTCTACATAAAGACCAGAGAGACAGTTTGATAAACTTAGGTCTTGATAAATTAGCATCAAGAATTTGAACTACAGAGTTTAGAAACTGGCCTTACTAGATGTTGTGTGTAGCCTTCATACTTCTTTTAATGAGGCACATAGACAAGCACTTATCCTTACACTTTCTGACTCTGCCTCATTGTGCTTATGCTTTTTTCTGTCACCTTAGAATATCTTTGAAGTTTATACGTATAGATAAGCACTATTTTTTGTTTTTCCCTCCAAGGTACTCTAAAACCTGCAATTTAATTTGGCTGAAAACCTGATGGTTTTGCTGATGCGTGGGCAGATCCCAGGAAATCTGCTTTCCACTCATACCTCTGGCATTCATGAAGTATTATTTTCCTAATTTGAAAAAATATATGGTCTTTCTGTACTCTAGTATAGTTTAAAATGTTATTTATTTCATTCTCCTTTCACCACACAAGAACCTATATCACAGATGAAGATTTACGTTTAGTCATTCTCTGAAACATGCCAAACATTGAAACATTGAAGTAAATTAAATGTGTTGCGCCTTTTTTTTTTTTTTTTTTTTTTTTTAATGGAGAAAGAGAAGTCCTGATTTACTACTACTCTCAGGTTTTCCTTTCTGGAGAGAAAAAGATATTTCATACTTAATGCAGTACCAGTGGTCACCATATAGTTTAGACATAAATTTGCTAGTAGACTGTAACCTGGTCCAAGCACTCAAAGCCCCTTGGTTAAAATATTGATCTAAATGAGACTGAAATTAGGATGCTGAAATACACTTAGAAGAGAAAATTCTGCCTGCCTAGAAAGATGTTCTTGGTTTGTTTAGTCAGACTGGAATATGATTGTGTTCTTGGACTGCTTACATACTGGATAATACAGAATCTATTAAAAATTAATTATTAATAATGGCTGATTGTTGTAATTGGTTTAGTCAAGCTTTATCCACATATTGGGTGGGATCAGCACCAAGAAATATTTTATGAAATTATTTCATCAGCTGAAATCATCTCAGAAAAGGTCATCTGTGGTTAAAACCATAGTGAATATTCCAAAATAGTTATATAATCAATAATTTACTCATTAGTATCTTTTTTTCCAATCTCATGATCTCTCTTGGGTAATTAACATCATTAAGAAAAAGTTTGCCATGAGAAATACCGAATAAATATATATATTTTTTTCAATGCAATAGAGTGCTTTTGTATAAGTATGTGTGTTAGAAGAGGGATTCTCTGTTATGTATGCAAAAAGAAATTATCATTTATAATAAAAATGCTGCCACTAAGCAAAAATATCCTGCATTTCAGTGTCATCATAGCTGTTTTAGTATATACTACTTAATTTGAACTCTCACTCTGTTTTTATTCTCATTTCGACATCTTGTTTAACTCCCACTGCACTCTGGAAAATGGGATTAAAGTTGCTGCCAATATGGTCATAAAAATTGAAAAGAGAGAGAGTGATTTTATCTTTTATAAAGAGACTTTTCTCAATATTTGATAATATCCTTTATATCCATCATAATATGGAGATACTAAGACTGGATGTGTCTATTGCCAAGTGGTTAATAGCTGAATCTAGAATGTGATATTCAGGGAGAGTGGAAATATTCTGGCTGGAATGCATTTCTGTTAAGACTGAAAATCCTTTGGAGAATCTCAGTAAGTTACCAGCTTGATGTCATATTTGTAAATAAACAGAATTATTTTTATAATAAGTCAGCAGTGTGTGACATTTATTTTAGCTGGAGATCTCAAATGAGCTCAAAGAACAGCTTTAGGGCTGAGCAACGACTATATAAATATAAACACTGAGACAAACAGGCAGATTTCCTCTCTATATCATAAGTGCACATATTGTATCACTGCCAAACTAGCAAGCTCTACAACAGAATGTCTTTAAAAAAAATGAAAGAAAAAAAAAAAGGAAAAAAAAAAAAAAAAAAAAAAAAAGAGCTGACCTTATGAGTCTCTGGCATTCTCTTTCCTTCGATGCAGAGCTATTTCCTATCTGGTCTGCAACAAAAGAAAAAAAATATTTTATGAATAATAGCATGGCACACCTATTCTTTAAAGTTGCCATGTTGTACTAGGTTAATCAAGTGTTTCATTCCATCTCAGTTTGATTTATTGGTACAAGCAGAATTACTGACTCCAGGAAAAAAATATTTTCCAGCACTTTGAATGTAAATCAATTGCATTTTAGGATGTGCTTTGACTGGCATTTTGGGTTGGAGGAATTGTTTGTTTTCTGTATCATGGCAGAGATGTGTTCTCCACCAAATGTATGTTTCAGACCTTGAGTTCTGTAAGCATTCTTATGGCATGTGGTGGAAAAAACACAGTGATCTCAGTATTGTTGCTGAATAACTACATTTTCAGACCCTGGCAGAGTCAAACTGAGCTCAAGCAGGTTGAGGTATAACCTATTTTTACTGTTGAATTTATGATTACTGTTTATTAAAAAAAAAAAAAAAAAAAGGTTTTAAAATGTGTAGTTAGAGGAGTTGGCGTGTTTGACATAAAATAAATGGTGATAAGACAACTGGGAGAACTTAGTTTAATATATAATGTGTATAATGAAAAACTCTACTATCCAGATGTAGATTATAGGAGTTTGTGTGTGAGAGGATGGACCACCACACAACTTCTTAGGCAGGCTTATTGTTTGATTTAGGATTTGTTTGTCTTCTTGCATGGGGGCAATTGGTTTTAGAAAGGCTGAAGTCATGCTCTAGTCATGTCTAGATATGTTCTCTAGCAAACATATTATCATGTATGAAACATGATGTTTATTCCAGACCTAGAGACACAGACTTCAGTATCCTGCAGCCAATCTGCCCTCTTCAAACAACACAGATCCTAAGGACAGCCCTAAGAGAAATCATGCAGTTGTGATACCAGATACATAGATTTAACTCATGACCAAATTTCTGTCAGTGCCATCCACTAGAATGAAACCTGTAACCTAGGAATGAGGAACAACTTTCCTTTCATCTTCAACTTTTGGCTCAGGAAATTGCTTTTCCATAGGATCCTATGAGCTGAGTTCATTATGCTGAAGCAGTATCTGTACAAAATACAGATTGGTTCTGGCAATTTATGAGTATTGGTACCATTATATTTTTGTGACCATGAATGTAGGACTGCTAGTACAAGGCAACGAAACTGCAGTTTTACATTTACTATATGCAGGTGGCAGCTAGCTTTAGTGCAAAAATATCATCAGCATGTCTTTAACCCAAATACGAGCATACTAAAGTAGCGTTACTAACAGCAGTATATAGGTACTTCATAAGACTGTGACAACATGGCCATGATGGATAAATATTTTAAATATGAGCAATGTGACTGCCATCAAGGTGTGAACCATAAAGGACCACAACCGTGATCACTAGCTATCAGTTTGCATAGTATTGTGTGCCCACAACCAATATAGCATACAAATGTTTTGTAAGGAATGCATTTAGTAAATTATGTTTTAAAATTTAATATGCATGTGATTTATCAGTCTTCTAAACACTTCCAATACAGTGATAACTAACCCCTGATACATACATTACTTAATTTATATTCTTGCACACTTGCAATAAGAATGCCAAGTGGCATTTTCTCCCTGCTTCCTATTAATCAAATTAGCTATTTTGATTAGTTATCCTTATTCTTGCACTGTGCCATTAATGTGAGCACAATTAGGAGCTGTGCTTTTTTTGTCCATCCTTCACATTTCATTTTTTTAGCCACATTCCTCTTCAGGAACGGCAAATGGGTAGTTCTTTACTTTGCAATAATGCAGGTAACTAAAATAATAGGTTCTACTAAAGGCGAAGTACAACAAGAATTACAGTCTCTTTTCTATCCTGTATATTTTTCTAGCCTGATGATGATAATAGGAAAGAGAAAAAAAATGTTAACTAGTAACTCTTCAGTTAGAGATATATAATCTATCTAAGGATAGTTCATCACAGATCATCTATGTCATAGATCATCTATGTCAGGATAGTTTTGCTGCCAGATTTCTTTAAGAGAGGCTACCTTTGAGAAAATGAAGAGCTTTTATTCCTGTTAGTGATGACTGTGCATGGTAAGGAAGATTACTGTTTCTTGCCTCTCTGTTAGCAGCCGTGAATGATCACAAAGCTTGAAGGCCAATAAATAGGAAAGTGGCTATTTTGTAAACACTAGGGATGTGGAATACTCACCCTCTACAGCTGCAACAGTTTGAAAAATGTGTTTAATAAAGCCTCACACATTTTTAAACTGATTAGTGTTTTAAAGCTCAACTCAATGGCAAAGGTCTGAGCTACTGAGCATAGTGGGAGGTTGTATGTTCAGCTTCCTAAGTCATCAATCGCTTTAAAAGGCTGTATAAAACTAAAATGCACTATGTTTTGTGCCTCTTTATCTTCCCACAAACTATATGTATGCCTTTGTGAGTCTCATCACCTGCTACTGCACAGAATGACCAACCTGTCAAACGCATTTTACCACATGCTTCCTTATTACCAGTTTATTGACACTTTAAGCTTTGCCTCTACTGAGTGAATTTGCTATACAACACGAAGTAATCTGTTTTGGGAATATTACTTTCCCAATAATGTAAAATAATAAAAAAAATAAAAATAAAAATAAAATAAAAATGTAAATGTAAATGAAAATGAAAATGAAAATAAAAATAAAAATAAAAATAACTAGTTGCACCTGATTAGATGAGTGGCATGCAATTTGTGTTTTCTCCTTCATATTCCCTTACTTATGCCTGATATTTTTATTCTGTTGCTCTCTGTTCAAAAACATGGGGTCTCCTCTTTTCCCCATACTGCTTGTCAACTTTCTTGTTTCTTTGGGTAGATATTCCCCCAACTTGCAGTCCATTATCATTATTTTTTACTTATTTAGACAACTTTGGTCACTTGGATGTCTTCTGTATGCAAATAAACCTGTTTTTCTTTGCCATTTTGTGTTGTAAAATAGGAATATACATTTATTAGCAATATATATTTGGGTTCAAAGCATGCTAATAATTCAATTTACATGCTACCTAATGCACTTATGATTTATAGGTATTACAAGTCTTGGCTTTGGGCACATTCCTGATGCATTTTCACTTTGAAAGATATTTAGATGTCTAATATCCAATGAAAAACATATTTTTAAAATGCACCTCATTTAGATTTTCCAATACGGCTTTGTATTTTAAGTACTAAATGATAATACATATTTAGCTATCTATCCTAGGATTCCTCTTGCCTAACTTTAGCTTAGATCAGATGTCTTATTTTTAGATGACTACTCCCTTATGCTTCATCCATAGTCAACAGAAAGAAAAGCACAAGAAGTGATTCATCTGTTCCTATAATAGATGTCTTGAGTAGGTGGGCTTCATCACAAGTAACTACCTCTTCTACTGACAAAGAAATAAAAAATCTAAATTTGATTAAAAAATAATAAATAAATAAATAAATATATATATATATAAGAACTACCCATAAGAGGGGATTTGCAAAGTTTTATTCCCTTTCCAGATAAACTGAAGTATATGTGAAAGTAAACTATGCATTGTATCATTTAGCATTTTGATTGTAATAAAGCACATACTCTATTATTGCAAGAAGCACATGAACAACACTTGTTTGTTTGTTTGTTTGTTTTGTAGGTTCTATAAAATACATCCATATTAACCCTTATGCTAGCTCTATAGACAGCTAACTTGATAAAATGAGACTTGCTATCAAACTGATTCAAATCTCACAATAATGCAGAGTTTTAAAAAGTCTCATTCATTTTTTTCTTTGCCAGTACCACTGTTAATACTTGTACTGATCTCTTTGATACACCAAAACGTTTAGAAAAGGTTGCACAGGGGATCTTTCTCACTAAATGAGTTACAAGAAATGTTGCTAAATGTGCATAGTGGGTTACACTTTGAGAGGATTTCAACCCATTCTCTAGACTGAAGGAGTTTAGATAAACAAATTATTTAATGCTGAGGATGCAAGAGTTATTTGAAATAAAAACTAAATAAAGTGATAAAAATGTAGACAAGTTTAACCAAGAAGTTTTTTTTTTTTTTTTTCTTTCTTTCTGTATAGGGAAAAAAAGAAGGGGGGAGGGGGAAAGGAGTGAGGGGAAGAGTATATTAGTTAGTATCCAATGCAGTCTAAAACAGATGATTCAGGATATAACAGGGTAAAGTATTTATGCTATTATTACTGGTTTTTTGTTGTTGTTGTTTGTTTGTTTGTTTTTAAACTTCAATAAGAAAAAACCTTGACGTCCTATTACCCTATAATACAATTCTGTAGCTCAGCTATTGAATTGCAAAACCTAAAGAATTCTAAACTGTAGAGCATTTCATATTGCATTCAGTTATCAGCATACCTTGCCAGGAAGAAAAGCAAGTGTCTAATTTTCCTCTTCTAGGGGGATGGTAATACTTCAGTTACTTAGCAGTTTCTCTTTTCATTCTCTTTCTGGCTATGGGCCTTTCAGATTACAACTTGAATGATTTCTCAGATGAGAGCAAGTGGGGGATTTTTAGGTGCTGCTCCTGCAAGGCATTACAAGCTGCCATTTCCTATTACACAGCTTGTGGTTTCAAACAGGACAGAATTCTTCATTTCTTCCCAACAGCTTGACATTTTTGAGTTTTTGTGCTGTTTCACTTTTACCAGACTGATGGCAAATTCTCACTACATGAGAGTCTCTACTGAATCTGGTTCATGAATTGTACAGAACCTAGTAGGTACTTGATGAGTAAGTGGTGTGATTTTTCCTACCTTCCCAGGTGATAAGAGCCTCTTTAAAATAGTGAGGTGTTAATTCTAGACTTTGGTTGAAATTTTAACCTCTTAGCTCACATTGTAGTGAGATTTGTAGTATAAGCACTAGGGACAATATGAACAGAGAACAAACCGGAATAGCTGTGCACAAACATACAATGAAGAAAGGGAGAAGGCTTGGATGGCACCCAGGCCAGTTGGCCATTAGGAGCACAGCACATCCACAGGCAGCTTCTCAGGACACCCAGATCTAGAAAAGGAAGAAAGCCAAAAAACAAGGGGCAACCTCTACTTTTTTCTTTGTTCTTATATTTTGTTCTGTCCTCCTAACTCCTCATTCTGAAAGTTTCATGAAGATTTTGGTTTTCTTTTCAGTCCACATTCTTACTTTTGTCTCTGTATGAACTGTTTAAATTCAGATAAGGATCACAACAATTCCAGATTAACAAGATTAAAATAATATTTAAATATCAATTAAAACTTAACAAATTTTGATCTGTTATTAAGTATGATGTCTGTGGCTTTTCAGGAATTATAAATGACCCATGCATTGCTGCAGGTCTGTAACATTACCAAGAATCCCTCAAATTATGTGGTTAAAATGTGTGACAGAGTTGAATGTCCTGAAGGATGTTTTAAAACAATATAATTGAATTAGAAATGTCCACATTTTCTTTTTTTTCATTGCAATGCATACTGCCAAATATGTCTTTTTCTCCCCTTTGAAAAGAACCAGCAACACAAATGCTATGGACACAGAACTGACATTAATTCAGCCTTGTCTTTTCATTCAGGGCAAAAGTGTATGGTAGAATGAATATGGCAGGTTGGAGTGTATAAATCCTGCTTTTAAATTCAGTGTCTGAAGTACCAGATGCCAAATTACTAATGGCCTACTTGTCAGTCACAGGAATATTTAATCTCTTTAGAAAATGAGGGTGGTGTGCAGAGTTGAGAAATAATGGTATTATGTAGCAGAAGTGGACATTGTATGAAAAGACAAGTAGTTTATTTTCATATTGGGTTATGAACCTACTATTGGAGGACCTGATGATTTCAATCCAGGTTACCTTAATCATACTGCAAATGAATTTGGGCCAGTCTCTGTGAAAAACTCTTAGAAGGCACTGGAAAAGCAGGACCATGTAAGTGTGGACCCTGGGGGCTTAAACTGGAGAGATCGGATATCTCTTCCTGGAACCTGCTTACCTGTTAGATACTGAGAAAAACTAATGGACATTGTGATAGAAGTTAACTTCTTCCTCAAAGTTCAAGGAGTTTAGTATAGAGTTTTTTGGGCTCCTATTTGAGTAGAAGGATATTTCAGCAAAAAGATGGAATGGATAGGTGTAAGAAGAGGCTGACCTAAGGCCAATAAAGTGAAGTGGGGAGATGAACTAATTTAGGTATGAAAGAAATAACTAGGTACAGATCAAGCTGATTCTTATACTCAGATCTCATGAAGAAGTATGAGAAGTAAAAATGATGAAAAATTGTTTACAGGCTACCAGACTGTAATACAATTTGGTGGCTCTTCAATTGTCTTTTCCACAGATGTTTCAAATGTGGAGTTTTATTTTCTATTTAGTTTCTCATAAATATTGCTTTAGCCGATTGGAGCTAGCCATCAAGTGTTTGTTGAACTGATGAGATCCCATAATCGTTTTGTAGTTATCAAATGCATGTATATATATATAAATATATATATACAGGATTAATTTGAACACACCTCATGTTCTTAAACAGATTTCAAGTGACAATTATAATTGTTTGCCTTATGTCACCTTCCAGTGAGAAAACAAGTCACAGTAGTGTTTTTGTTGTTGTTTTTTAGTGGTGGAAGGTTTTTTGTTGTTGTTGTTCATTTGCTTGCTTTTGGTTTCTTATGCTGGTAATTATGTTTGCTTGCTGCTATTTATTCACCTGAATAGATAAAACAAGACCCTAGTCTTCACCCGTGCAATATGTAAAAGGTTCTACTGGTTTACAAACATTTCTTTGGTGCCTACATAATTTGGATTACATACTAGGTCTACAACCATTGGAGTTCAATAAATTAATGAAATAGTGGGGAAAACAGCTGTGCTCTAACTTCAACTGCAAAGTTAGAGTTACCAAATTGCTTGATTAGCAGCCAGATTGAAATAGTTAATTAGGCTTTCTGCTAATTTAATTGTATGGCATGCTGAATCAAAGTAAAGACTTTCAGCTTATATTCAAATTTTGACATCTGAGCAGATCAAAACATAAAATAAAAAGTCCTCTGCTATTTAGTCATTAAGTAAATATTCTTACTGATTTCATTTTATCATGTGAAAAAAGAAAAAAGAAACAAAATACTTAATGAAACTCTTACATACAGTTACCATGACAACAAAAGTTGATCAAACCATAGGAGTCTGTTGAAGAATGTTTTAAATACATAATTTTTAATTCTAGCCAAGTCTCTACATATCAATTTTGATATAAAGAGACTATTCTCTCTGCAGTACTATATCAAAAGTATTAAATTGAGATTTTCCCTGTTAGTGAATATTGAATAATTGAGCATATTATGCAAATAATTAAAAAAAAAAAAAAAAAAAAAAAAAAGGAAGAAGAAGAATTTACCTTATGACAGCTTCAGATCAGCTGTTGTCTGTCTTAGAATCTTATGGAATACCCTTAGTTGAAAGGGGCCCACATGGATAATTAAGGCCAATTCCTGGCTTCACACAGGACCATCCAAAAATCAGACCATATGTCTGAGAGCATTGTCCAAACATTTAGTGAACTCCAGCAGGTTTGCTGTCATGACCATGGTCCTGGGGAGCCTGTTGCACTGCTTGACCACCCTCTCATGAAGAACCTTTTCCTAACACCCAGCCTGACCCTCTCCTGTCCCAGCTCCATGCCGTTCCAATGGGTCCTGTCGCTGTCCCCAGAGAGCAGAGCTCAGCGCCTGCCCCTCCACTCCGCTTGTGAGGAAGCTGCAGGCCGCCATGAGGGCTCCCATCAGTCTGCTCTGCTCTGGGCTGAACAAACCAAGGCACCTCAACTGCTCCTCATTTGTCTTGTCTTCTGGACCCTTCATCACCTTTGTTGCCCTCCTTTGGACACACTCAGCACCTGCTCCTCTGCTCCCCTCATAAGGAAGCTGTGGGCCTAGTCTAAGTCTTGCCTAGTCAATGGTTCTAAAGTAACTCACCATGCTGTTTCACAGGTTTTGGAAATCTAGGCCTAACTCAGGCCCCAAACCACCAACAGATAGTACATTTCTGAATCACTATTTCTAAAATCCATACCATGCTGTAGAACTTAACATACTGGTGACTCTTTAAGGTACAACAGTCTTAGTGTTATTTGTTCTATATGTGCTTTAGTATGAGGATCTTTACTGAATTTAAGTTCAATTTTACTTCTCAGAACAGTTTGATTTTCTGAGCTGCATAATCCACTATAAACTAGGTGGAAGTCCTACTTCAACTTGAGAGGGAGGGAGGGGCTGCTGTGAAAATTTTGATTGACAATATGAAAGTGGGACAATCTGTCCCACTGGCAAGAACAGCTATTTCACATGCAGATTCAGACTGCATGCTTTAGGTGCAGGTTTTGGATAAGTTAGGCATAGAGCAATCCAACGTGGACATCAATGACTGTTAAGTAATTAATGTTTTGAGGCCTAATTCAAGAAAAATGTTACTGTAATTGGAAAGTTATATGGTTTTGTTTATGACACGTTTTCAGTTTTGATCTTGAAAACTTGATTCCAGGTGTAATCCTGTTAGGTTTTGTTTGTTTGTTTGTTTGTTTAATATAGTTGTCAAATATATAAATAAATGCTTGGTTTTCACAGTCTCAGATCTCTTCTGTTATACAAAAGGAGTATCAGCTAAAGGAAAAATATGGTGTTAATCATCTATTGATCACAAGACTTCTACTCCAAGAAGAATAGGGGAGGTTTTTTTTTTATTTTCTTTTCCTTTTTTTTTTTTTTCCCAGAAAAAAAAAAAAAATTAGTAAAGTCAGCAAAAAGTAAAATGAAACTTCCTTTGTTTTTACTAAAATTTTAGCAAGAAATTTACAAAACCTTGTTCTTTGGTATCTCATTATTAAAAAATATCTGCCCTTTCAAGCTGCCCAACTCTAACATCACACAAATATATGGAATCTAGGAAAAGTTGAAATGTTACCTCAGTTTATCTGAGCCATTGCATTTAGCGAAACTGGGAAGAAGATTTTTATTTGGGTTTATTTCTTAAAACAAATTGTTACAATACAGATGAATTTCAGATATGCACTCTAAGTGTCAATATTAGAAATATTCATGAAATGAAAGGTATCACTGATGGTGTCTGGGTTCCACGACAGCTTGTGCATTTGAGAAAAAAGAAGGAAATACTGTTTTGCACCAAAACATAGGTAATGTTGGCCTTTAGATTGCCTATCTGTCAAGTTTAGAAAGTTGACCTGAACTAGATGATCTACCAAAGTTTCTTCCAAACTTACTTTCTATGACTGAACTATTTTAAATTTTCTCTTCGATCTGTTTACCTAACAACTGTCTGTAATTGTTTTACATATCTTCTTTTATATTCCCTCAGAATCTACAGAGGGGAAAAATTAATCTATTCAGTTAAAAGAATTAAAAGTTAATTAAAAGAATTAAAAATTAACACCTCAGCTTAAAATGGCTTTGAACTGAAGTTAAGCAGCAGGACTTTGCCCTTCTTCAGCTGAGAACAAGACAGGGGTTGAAAAGCTCCTTATGAAATTGTCATCTTGATGATGTCCTTGTTCTGTGTATATTTTAAAAGCCAGAAAGACAAAACCTCTGCCAACATAATTCCATCAGAAAATCACTTAAAAGACTTCTTATCCTACGCCTACGCCTCTAAGAGAATGAATTCTTTCTTTACCGAAGAGGGCTTGTTCTACACAGTAATATTATCTTTGTCCCCAGGGTAGTCTCTGACTTTGAGAGCCTGACAGCTTCATCAAAGTTTTCAAATTACATTTTTTCTGTTTCAAAGCAAAAGATTTTTGCTAACCTCTAACTAGATTCAGGTCACCAGCAGGTCTCAGCCACTGAGCCCCAGTGCTGATGAAGTTTTCATGATGATCCCTTCACACCAGTAGTTTGTATTGACCTTATTTTCTAACCATATCCAATAGAATACATGTAGGTGTTTGAGTCACATATGATCACATAAGCTTGGGTGGGATAAAAATGACATTCTCTTGGTTAAATACTGGTATTTGAAAGCTACAAATAATATGCTAATACACAGAAAAATGTTGCTGCTGCTGTAGGGTGTATATATCTCATGTCTGATGTGTGTGTTTGTTATGGGAATCACAGCAATATGATGGCCTTCCAGTGAACTTTAGCTGCTGAGTTTCTACTGCATAAACAAAACATTAAAATATACAGAAAGAAATCTGCTGTTTTTCAGAACCATGGAAACTAAACTCACTTACACCTTGTGCTGTTTCACCTTGTCCAGGTACACTAAGTACCTGGACATCTGGTACAATTGAAGAAATGTGTTTTTGTTGTGTGTGGTTTTTGTTGTTGTTGTTGTTGTTTTTTCCACACCTTTTTTTTTTGTGTGTGTGTGAAGGAACCTACGGAGCTTAACAGGCAAACATAGACTAACTAAATTAAGAGCTTAAAATTACAACCTCCTATTTTCCACCAGAATGACTTTTTTAATTAATAAAGCTAATAGCTAATTTATTTTCATATTTCCTTAGAGCCAGATCCTGCTGAATATAAAGACATTTAGTCTGATAACAGTGTGTCAGAATGGCTTTACATTGGTAGCTCTGGACTGTGAGTGCTACCTTGTGTAAAATTAGTGTAACTTTCTCTCATGCCTGTTTGAGCATTACAAGGAAATGGAAAAGTTGGAATGAAATTGGCTTAGGACTCAACAGGATGTATCAATTATATTTTCCAACAGTGTCTGTTTATAAGCAGAATAAAGTTGACCAGTTTATTTGAGTTGTGTGTTGTTAAGCTGGCCAAAAGTCAGAAGAGAGTAGAACAAGAGCTGAGGACTGTCCTCTTTTGCAGAGGTAATAACCTCTATTTCTCCCTAATGGTTAACTGATAATAGGCATCACAATACTTTTGTATGACAACAAATAATAAAACAAATACTCTCTTACTCTGTTTCCTCACTCCTCATCCTTTCCACAAGATCTTAAGCACCAATCATTGTCCAAATCACCAGGTGCCTTTTTATTTTGTAGTGCTCAATATCATGAAATGGATTCAGTGATCTGTAGCAGTACTTATACCACTGCAAATACAAATTACCACATTAGTAACAGTGAAATAAAGCTAACTAAAATTTTTCAAATACTCTGCACCTAGTCCTTTATGGTAAAGAAAAATGGTTAATTTTAGTTATAAACACTAATTTAAATTGTCCCTGGGGAATTTTTCATACTTTGGAAAGCTTGTGGAAGTTCATGTGCTTTGACAAGCCATTGGTTTATTAGACTACAGTTTATACCTGACCAAGTTATCATTAGACTAGAATATTAGAGCAGATGCAGAAGTGAGAGGAAAGTGCTGCAGCCTGTTGGTTCCCACTTCTGTAAGTCCAGTAGAAAGTGGAGAGCACAGGCATCTTAGGAAGTTAGGAAGATATCTGCATGGTGATGGGATCTCTCTCTGGTATTCAGATTGCTGAGAATATCTGGACCACTAGGTACAAACCTTACGCAAAAGCAATAGTTTCTTAAACATAATGTCCTTTCTGGTAACTACCTAAAATTCCTCCCTGCAAAAATTGAGAAGAATCAATGTCTCTTCTACTTCTCATAAACTAACCAGTTTAGCTATCAGTTTCACAAGGAGAACATTTTCAATACATCTCACATCTCAGAATCTTCTCACAGTTCTGGTAATCTACAAAGAAAGGGAAGCCCAGCTATTGTGGCTGTATTTAGCTGTGTATGGTGTTACAAGAAGAAAGGTTTTTTTTTTTTACAGATTTTACAGAATTTAATTTATTTTAAAGAAAAAAAGAGAAATTGCCTGAAGAAATGGTGCCAATTTTGTGATCAGACAAATTCAAGTTGATACAGAATCCTTCAGCAAGGATTAAGATATATTCTGCAAGGATATTAGATTTTTTTTCCGGTTGTACATAACATCCCTTTGTGTATGGAGTGCAAAGAAAAAGGAATGACCTTGATGAAATAGCATCTGTATAGAAAAAGGGGAAGGGGGCAATTATTTGCACACAAAATTTTGTGTTAAAATTCCTGTTTGACTGGTTCATTCATTATATATTGGATTGTTTCAAGGTGGCTGAGGAAAAACATACCAGCAGAGGAATCTAGTATATCTTTAATATCCCAAGGGCAATCTTACATGGTATCATTCATGTTTTTCTTGCAGATGGCATCTATTGCTGTGGTGTTTTTAATAATTCCCTGAGGTGAAATTGCATGACAGAATCATCCATTTAAACTGTCAGAAGGAGAAAAGTCAACACATATATGATAAGTTGCTGAGAACTTTCTTGTTTGTTTTGCTGTTGACATTTGGTTTATTTGATAACTTCTATCACACAAACCATCAGTGGGATCAACTCATGACATTATCTGCTTTGTCCTCCTGTGCTTAAAGCTGTGTCCAATTAAGGGGTTTTGATTTACAGGGCTTTTTAGAAGTTTTTGTTTGTTTGTTTGTTTGTTTTTACTAGCTTCTCATTCTTCATGTTGTCTAAAGATCAGTTTAGATTCATGTGAAATTTTCCTCTAAGATTCTAATATACTGGACCTAAGAAATATGGCAATTTTTAAAGACAATTCTCTATATTTTAGGATTTCAGACCTAATACAGTCATGAATTTAAGTAAGAGAGTTAGTGAGGATAGGTAGAATAATAGGTTCAATGAATTTGTGTTAGTTTTGTGTTGTAAAAATATTATGCACTATGAGCATATTTTAAAATTATAAATTGTGTCATTATTCATCTTACATTTGTGTTATATTATTTTTTCTGCGTTTTTTTTTTTGTCATTATTTTATTAGTATTTTTATTCCCTGCATCCTGTTGAACAACGATCCAACCAGTCAATTTGTTGAACAAACAAAACAGTGTGTGTGTGTGCTTGTATGTACACGCAAAATGTATATACATTTCAAGTCAAACAATTCTACCTGAAACACAATGGTTCTTGTTTAACCTTCTAAAAAGTCAAATGCTTAAGCTGAGCAATATTTGCTCCATCTATAATCAGTGGAAACACGTTTATTCAGAGAATAATTCATCCAGCTGTTTTAAACACCTATATAAAGATGAAAAATATTTAGAGTAGTTTCTCACTCTTCTTCACTTTTCAGTAATATCAGAGCTAGAGATTAAAAGAAATATTCCTAGAGATGTCAGTAGATCAGATAGTATTGCTTATTTAAACAATATTAGATTTGATTTACAGGGATTTTTAGAGTTTTTTAATATATTTCTCTATTCTAGTTTCTCATTCGTCATATTGTCTAAAGCTCTGATTCAGATTTTATATATCTAAACAATATTTATTTGGCCAAAGTTAAATGCAATGAATCCCACCTTAAATGCTTACCTTATTGAGTGTGGACATAGTTCAAAAATATCAAAGTCTAAATAAATTATTTTTTCATTTACGAAGCTGAAGTTGAAAAACAAATTCATTTTCTGGCCTCAATATTTTTATAAAAAAGCCTTTGTATTTTATGTGGACCTGATCAAAATTTCATATGAAAATTTGGTCCCACTCCAGTGCTTATTATAGTTATTGCAAGTCTTCATTTTGTTATAGTTGATTAATTGCTTCTTTCAAAATAACATTATAGTTGCTCATATATCATAACCCCCATGACACTTGCATAATAAAGTGCAAGTATTTATATATGTGTGTCAGACTGCTCCAGAGCAGGGCTGGTATTTGGAATGAACAATGTGTACATCAGGTATAGTGTTGAATTTTCAAGACAATTTTGTCCAGCACTGCTCGCAAGCATGTGAGCTACGTTACTGAAAAACAGGGCTCTTATGTATGTCTCTCTGGTATGAACCCAGAAGGAGAGAGAGCTTATATCTTCAAAAGCATCTGGGCCAAAGTAGTGCTGGTATCTAAGTCCATCTATGGGAACTCTAAGCACTGCATTCTTATTTGAAATTCCATTTCTACATATAATAATAGTTGAACTAGAGGAATTTACCTGTGGATCACTAGCATGGCTAGACCCTCAGTGTTGGGGCTTTTCACGCTTCCAGTACAAGACTGAGTACAGCAGATATGGCTTGCCCAAGGTCACTAGTTCCTCGAATGCAAGGAAGAACTCTTGCCACAAGACTGATGGAGGGAAGATAGTAAAAGCAGCTTCCAATTGCAAAGCCCTGTCCACTGCCATAGACACTTTCAACAGATTCCAGGGAAAGGTACTTGTATCTGTGCCAACTTAATTGGCTTTCTTAAATGTGGCTCTCTACAGGTAGGAGGGTGTCTAAAGGGAAAGGTTGTCTTACAATGCCTGAATCACTGTACTGGGTCTGGCTGGGATGTTAACTTTCCCTGCAGCAGCCCATACAGTGCTGCGCTCTGCACTTGTAGCTAGAACAGCAGTGGTATCACACCAGTGTTGTGTCTGCTGCTGAGAAGTGCTGGCACAGCATCAGGACTCTCTCTGACCCTCCTAGGGGGTGGGCAAAAAGTGAGAAAGAAACATCAGCAGGGCAGCTGACCTAAACCAACCAAAGGGATATTCCATACCATATGATGTCACACTCAGCAATAAAAGGTGGAAAAAGGAAGAAGAGGGGAGGGGTGGGCTCTCGTTGCGAAAACGTCTGTCCTCCTCCCGAACACTGGCTACGTGCGTTGAGGCCCTGCTTCAAGGACGTGGTCAAGCATCGCTCATTTGTGGGAAGTAGAGAGTAATTTCTTTCCTCTGCACTTCCACATAGCCTTTACTTGTTTTGTTTAGTTATTCCCTTTCCCCCTCCCTTTTCCCCTTTCCCTTTTTTCCCTTTAGTTGAATTGTTTAATTAATAATAATATTTCCTTAATTATATATATATATATATTTCCCCTTTTTAATTAAATCATCCTTATCTCAACCCGTGAGTTGTTCTTTCCTTTACTTCTTCCCCTCCTCATCTGAGGAGGGGGAGTGAGAGAGCGGTTGTGGTGTTCAACTGCCTAGCACGGTAAAACCACCACAATCACAGACAGCAGCACTGCACTCAAAACAAAATGTTTTCAAGAAATCATGTGTTTTATTTATGTCCTTAAATGCTGTAACTTTTTTTTCAGTCAATGGACTGAAAAGAGGATATTTTATTGCGTATCATAAATTACACATTTAGAATCTCTGTTGTATAGTCAGTTGCATACAGATGGGGAAACTATTTCTTTTTTAACTGCTGCATGGCAATATGAAAACACAACTCAAAAACATGAGCCATTTACATACTACTGAAAATGGCCTGACAACATCAGCAGTACTAGAGCTCCTGATACAAACCTAAATATTTATTTCCTTTTTATTGTTAACTATGGAAAAATGAATAGCTTTTTTATTTATTTTATTCTGACGGAAAAAAAAAAAAAAAAAAAAAAAAAAAAAAACCATCACAACATATGAAGTGTCTAATTAATCAGATAGATAGGATTTATCATAGTGATAAAGAATAGAGGAGCATAAAACGCAATGTGTCATCTATAATTACAGAAGTGCACATGCACTACAACAAGGGCATTTGGAAAATAGTTATAGAATCAAAAATGTGCAATCAGAAAATGTTTCTATAACACATGATGGTCACCAGTGCATACAGATTTCATCATAACTTTACTTCTAATAACAGGGATTGTCTCTAAGGTTTTCAGT
Organism: Oxyura jamaicensis; assembly: GCF_011077185.1. Classification (NCBI taxonomy): domain Eukaryota; kingdom Metazoa; phylum Chordata; class Aves; order Anseriformes; family Anatidae; genus Oxyura; species Oxyura jamaicensis. The sequence continues at coordinate 5,032,988 of NC_048897.1, read as the reverse complement.
AGTAACTGAGTACTTTATACCAGGATAGAGAAAATTTAAGGCAAATACAATAAGGATAAACTGGTGTCATTATCACAAAAAGTTTTACTTAATTATTGGTTAAAAACAAAATTTAAAAAATAACACTATCACATATGCATGAGGACTAGTTAAACTATCAAAGCATAAATATATTCTTAGGTCATATGTTCCATACTTCAAGAATCAAATAGACAAAAATAATCGAAGTAAATGGAAAAGGCAGTCTTGGCTTAAAGAGATTTCTTGTGTATTCAGTTGTAGTCACTTGTAGTCACCTTCAGTTGTAGTTATTTCTCTTCCACTGTCGGGAGTGGACCGAAGGAAGCAAAAAAGAAGAAGCTTATGAGCTATAGATAGGACAAGCAGAGGTATACAGTGTTGCCCTATAGAGGAGCAAGGGCAATAATTCAAAGTAAAGTCCGCATTCTGAATCATGTGGCTATCAATCATATGAGTCAGTCTAATGTCACTGCATTTTGACTCTGTTATTGCTCACATAAACGCTAATAGAGAATAAAGCTGCCACATTAAATTCAGAAGTTTTGAAAGGCTGTCAAAATTATATTTGAACAGTTTGGTGCATTTTCTCTTTTTCTTGCCAAGGATCTCTTTCCTCTTTCTTTTGCTACACGGTCAGATCCCAAAACACACAATCCAACTCAGTTCCAAAGCAAATGTATTTTCACAGAGGTTGATTTCATAGCCTGCAGAAACCTAGCTAAGGAACTGACACTCTTCCTATTGTATGAAATAAATACCATGCTACTCTGGTTAAAGCAAATTTCATCTGTCTTGCCAGCAGAAGTCAACATACCATCTAGGTTATTTTGTTGTAGTGATGAAGATAGTTATGATTGAGTTGCATTTTAGTTAAATTGGTATTTCCAAGACCAGAATTTGATTCTAATACCTTTTGTGTAGGAATTTTTTAAGCAGGAATACTTCATGAGGTGAACGAAAACTCCTTACATTAATGAGGACTAATCATGTAAGAAGTTTAAGATACAATGCCAAACTCTAACCAGCCACACTGTCCTTTCAGAATTAAATAATTTTTATTTGATGTCCTCCCTAAATTTAGAGGACTTTTTTTTTTTCTACTTTTAATAAAGTCATTTCCAATGCTGTAGTGAGTAAAGTATAACAAATGACATTTTCGTTGCCATAGTGACATATTTTTTCTTATATGTTCCCAGGCTGAATGCCTTTTTCTTTTCTCCTTGCTTTGTTTTAGCAGGATAAAGGCCACAGCTATAATAAATGCAACTTCACTTTTCTTTATTATAAATAAATGTAAGAAAAAGAATGTATCCTCTAATAATAGAATATATTCATACTTAATTACCAGGTGCCATTATTTTGAAGGCATAATGTTGCTGACAAATATAGAGTCTTCCTGCTCCACAGAGTAATTAATAGTGTTGTTTATTGTGCTATAAGTTTTTCTCTTTTTTCAGACACAATTTGTTAAGTAAATTAGATACTGAAATGCATATGGGCTTAAAAGATAGCAAATAATAAAGTATTAGCAAGGATTTAATGATACTGAAATAGCTAGAGGGAAAAGTAGTATTCTGATGCAAACAGTTTCCATGGTAATGGCTTAAAGGCTTCAATACCACAGGAAAGAAAAACAAAAAAAATACCAAAACCATAATTTTAAACCTGTACACTTATATATATATATATATTTAAAATGGAGATGTATAAAGCATGCCAGTACTCCATTTCAGACAAAATCTTTCATCTGTTATCAGACCAAAAATAAAAGTCAGTGGATAGATATCGCTTTCACAGAAGAGCTGTCCCCTCCGCATGAACCAGTGTGCTTTTGCTCCTCAGTGAAACTGGGATTGTTTTACCAAAGTCTTTCATATTTCAGAAATCCACTCTAATAATTCATTTTGTCTGTTTTAAGCCTAATTGCATGTAATCATCTAGCTATGAACAGGTGAATCCCTTCTTCACATGTTTGCTGTCTATAACTATTGGATCTTGAAATCCTGACTATGGATCATGTGAAATGCTTCCACATCACTGAAATTTGAATGTCTTGAATTACTTATCTCTATGTAAAACCAATGTGTATAACTAGTAATTAAAAAGTCGAAAATATAGATGTCATATTCCCAAATAATACAACAAGAGCACTTGCACTTTTGGTAATAAAAACTCTCTTGACAACTTTTGTTTCCCATGTATGGCAAATGAACTGAAAGTTTAAAAAAATTTACAAGTTTCAGTTTCTTTCAATTTATAAGGAACGTAAATATACTCTTTAAAACTTCCATAATCTAAGTCTAGCTGTACTTCCCAGGCCTATATAATAATAATAATAATAATAATAATAATAATAATAATAATAATAATAAGTTGTTTTAACATTTGGTTAAAAGGAAATACAGTATATTAATTTAGAAGATAGTGACTATAAAGACCAGTGACTAGGAATATTCTGGCTCAAGTTTTGTATACCAAAAGCCATATGGGGATAGACACTTTTCTTTCAACTATAAACAGAAAACTCCACCAAATGGTTTCAAAAAAGCACTCTTGATATCTCTCAGCTTTTTACAACCCCTGCATTCCTCAAAAGAAGGGAAACCAATACTTTATTCCAGTATTTTGGAGTTATATATATATATATATATATATAAAAATCAAGAATCACCTCTGGGAAAATGAATTAATTCATGTAAGAAAGCATTGTATCGTCTCCCATACCTTTTTAAAATGGATGAAATGGATCACAGGGTTTTCTTTTTGCTGCCACGGAATTGCTGAAAGGGACCTTGGTGGGCAGAGGTTAAAGATCTGAGAGAAAAAAAGGACACTGTAGCATGTTTGCCTTTCTGTTCTGGGAACCCTCTTGCTCTAGCCCTGCCTGTAAGGTCCAGTTTTACTGCCTTTCAAATCCTGCCTTAATGAACAAAAGTACATATCAGAAAGAGAGTAAAAAGCATCTGTGTTGCCTCTACCTTTTACAGAGTTCTCTTGATGATTCTCTCTAGGATCAGTTCTAAGCTTTGTTTGGAAGTATTTACTGAAAGTGCGGTGTCGCCACAGTACTGAAAAGGCTCAACGGACTTCACATATTCCAAAAGGAAATCTCATGCACACAGAATTCAGCTGTATTGCTAGATTTGTACAAAAATAATGAAAACAATCAAAATTTGCAGACAAACTCCATGATAATTTCCAAGGAGAAAGGGATTACAGTTGTTTCAATTCCTATTTAATGTGATTGTATGAAGGTAGTGTTGAAATACTTATTTCAGGCTTAATGTTTTTAAATGCCCTTTTTATTCTTACAGCTGAAAGTGTGACTAAAGAGGAACTAGAGAGGTTGTTAGGGAATGAGCTGATTTTTGCCAGGAAAATCAGAAGAGAAGATTTAAACACGTAAAATACTAACAACAAATAGATTGCTTCCTTCTTCCATGTATTCTCATAATTCAGTTAATCTGTACCATTTACTTTTTTTTTTTTTTTTTCAACAAGAAAATATATATTTATACCACTGACTAAATCCACCAAATGTCAGGTTCTGCTTTATATTTCTGTTATTCATGAAGGAGTTATGGGAGCAAGTGTTCATAGGAACTGACTTTAGGCAGCCACTGTGGCCCACTGAATTGTGTGCAAAGCTGGGTCAGGTGAACGTTCCTCCCTGATGATCCTTGAAGGCAGCCTAGTGGTAATAAAATGAATCAGAAGCAAACAGCTCTTGTTTCATGTAGGAGAAAAGCTTTGTCTTTAGAGACATAACTTTAGCAGAACTTTATTGGGGTGGGGGAGGGGTATAGAAAATGGAGGTGAGAAGTTTGATAAACAAGTCAAGATATAAACTTATAAACTTCCTAATTATATGACTAGACATGGTATTCTGAATGTAGGTAGCAGAGAAACAAAGACCTTAGATGCTTAAAGAGTAAGTCCCAGAACTAACATTTCTTTATCGGTCAGAGTGTGCTTCTGTGTGGAAAGAGAAATGTGCCATTCTTCCCTCATTCGAGCAGCTTATTAAATCCTACGTTTGGATTTTCATAAGGCCAGGAGAAACCATTAGATCATTCACTTAAGTTTACCATTAGCAATCGTTTAATAGACACCCTGTAATTAAGGATATATTTTTTAATTAAGATGGGTTCTCACAAGACAAAATGTACTGTAAGCACCTGAAACAGCTATGATGTTATGTCCTGTCTATATTCTGTTGGTGTTAAGGAACATACCTAGCTGTCATCAAATACTTTTTCGTTTACCATAATGTTGGCTGCATTTTTTTTTTTTTTTTGGATCGGTCTTTCATTTTTGTATTGTTACTAGATTTGGAGGGAAAAATCAGCAAATAAAAAAAATGAGGTGTTCATAACAGATGGTACTCATATATGATCATAACATACTTGCTATATTCTATATTTTAAAGTTATAAATTAATAGCAAAACATAAAAAAATAATAAACAAACAGAAGTTATCCAACTAATCAAGGAGGAAATTTTTGTCTAACCCTATATGAAGTGAACAGTATAAATCTGAATATGTATGCAAGGCAAATCAACCAGACACTTTAGGGTTTTTCGTACCGCATCCAAAAACTTGTCTATTGTAAGATATTATTTCATTTTCCAAGGCCAGTGTCTGGTGCTTCACACTGTGATACAACAGTATACTAAATAAAACTTTATTTATTTCATAGTAGTTTTTGTCCGATAAAAAATAAGACAAGAAAAAGAAAAGTTTGAACTTTTTGAACAAGATAAAGTCTGGGAAAAAAAAAAAAAAAAAAAAAAAAAAAAAAAAAGCTTAAATAAGATAGGCTTTATCTTGTACTATAATTTTAAACTCCAGAAAAATACCATTGTATTCCTGTATCACTAGTGGATTATTATGATATCACTAGTGATTATTATGATATTGTGCCCAAAAAGGTAAAAAGGTGTTTGGAAAGAAAAAAAATATATATATCTAAAACTCTAATGTGCACAAATGTTATGATGAATAACCCATACAATTACTTTTCCAGGGTAACCAGACAGAAGCTGCATTATTTTTTTCTTAACTGTTAATTGAAGGGAATATGGAAATGGCAGTCCTCCAACTCTTGCTAATTTCCCCATCTTTCCAATACTCACTAAATATTGATATTAAAGTTTCACATGGATTTTCAAACAGTTAATTTTAGATCTTCTGTTATATATTTTTCATGCGTGAAGAATTGAAATTCTTTAAATTAAGCTTATGTTTCTGGCTCTTTTTCTATAGATTATCTTCTATGCCCACTTCTTTCACAAAGAATAGTATTCAAAATCCATTCTGTACCATTTCAGGTACAGAACAGGGATGCATTTAATGTTTCATTTTATTTTTTATTTTTATTTTATTTTTTAAACGTTTAAAGATGTAATCTTATTGTTTCAGCAAAGTTTTTTTTTGTTTGTTTTGTTTTGTTTTGTTTTGTGAGTAATTGGTGAGTTACTAATAGGCCACCTCATATTCTTACCCTTCTTAGGTATTTTATATGTGAATATGATGGGAATATAAATATAAATAAATATAATTTCTGTCAAATTGTCTGTTTTTGTTTGCATGTTTGTTTTGGCCTCAAGTAGCAAAGGCACTGTGGCTGTTATAGGGCTTTTTTTTTTTTTTTTTTTTTTTTCTTAAATATTTAAAGATATAGTCTTTTTGTTTCTAATTCCACTGACAAAGAGTGCAGTGAGCCTTTATCATCAGTAAATTCTATGCCTTTCTTTTACCATATTCCAACCTTTACACAAATAGGGATGAATGAAAAAAGTAAGAGGTAAATAGTAAAGATAAATTGCACGTATAACTATCCAAGTCATCTATATTTAAATCCCTTTCCAGATATCTAATTAGCTAGTATGGCTTTTTCTCTGGCATAATTTCTGTGTATGTTTGCTGTGCCTGTCGCAAGGCAGACACATTCACTTTCCAAATTAACACAAAATTAAAGAATGTTAACAGACTGAACACAGGGCAAGGTTTTCAACTTTAAATTTGCCAGCCATGTTAAAGGAGAAAAGCAAGTATTGTCAGTGAGGGAGACAAACAGAAAGGACAATCCTGAATCCTAAAAACAATTATTTTTTGAAATAATTACCACAGGCTGGCACTCACCACCACTATTGATTTAACTACTTTTTTTTACTTCTTTCAGAGACAAAACCAAAACCAAAATCAAACAGACACCTGTTGCTGATTATATATTTTACCTCTATCTATGTCAGTAGACATAAACACACAGACACATATGTAGTGAGAGTATACATAGGTAAAATATGACCTATATAAATGGACACATAGACTTAGCATGTATATATGTCATTTAATAGAATATGTCATTTAATAGAAATGGCAATCACTAAAATAAGTTTCATAATCTTTTTTTTTTTTTTTTTTTTTTTTTTTTTTTTTTTTTTCCCCACAGTACTCCAAGCTTGAAGGCATTGCCCCATTTTTAAGCAAAAAGATATATATGTGCAGGACTTTGCTTTGTCTTCCTCAGATCATACAAAACTGCCAGAAATTAACTGGTATGTGTCAAGAGGAATTTTAGAAATGCAGACTTAAATCTTTGTTTTATTTAGCTGCTTAAGATTTTTTCAAACATTTCCTATCTTTTCTATTTTATTTTTCTAATTTCTGCATTGTCTTTGATTGACTAAAAAAAAAACAGGAGTAAAAAAAAATGCCTCGTGACTAAAGACTTATTAATGTAGTAATATTTTCATGATTCATCATCGTTTTAATAACATTAAAATATTGTTCTTTCTATCATTTCAATTATTTTTCCATTTTCTTTAATACAGTGGTTGCGAAACTGATTTGGCTCTAAGATCAAGTTATCATTCTCTCACACAGAGTATATTGCTCTAAAGATAAATGATGGTTTCTTTTACCTCAGCATTTGCTCATTATGTTGATTCATTCAACAGGAAAGGACAATTGTCAATGGGTAATTTCCTGACAAGCAGTCAGTTAAATCATCTTTGCTTAGATATATTGGTTTTAAATATTTATTCATGTTAAATAACATATTTCAGGTAAGATTATTCAAAACTACTAATTATGAGCAATGTTGTGAATTTAACACCTCTGTTTTGATGAATGCATTGTTTGAAAACCAGCCTTGTTTTGCCCACATTTCTTAGACATCTGTATGTAATCAATAAGTTGACTGAAAGTTGTTCATCAAAATCTCTGAAATACTTTGCTGAATACACATTAAGCGATGTAGTACTCACCATATTAGTTGTGCTTGGTTACTTGGATTACACATCTTTATTTTGGGTACTTGGAACAAGTACATACTGAATGATGAACATCAAGCACGGTGTTTCCTAAAGAAATTCTGAGGTGAAAGAAGTCATCCAAAAAACAAAATAAGTTTTGCTGTATGTACTTTTCTAGACCTTACCCAGACACTCATCAATAACAATTATATTATGAAATGAAACAGAATGTCACTGAATATAGTGGTTTTACTCTCAGAAGTATTCACTCAGCATTTTTTTCCCTACAGGACAATTTATGATTTGTACCTGTTAACTTTAAAAGAACACTGACAAAATAAGCATGAAGTTTATCTTGTACTTGCCCATACTTGATATTTCTATCAAACTGAAGAGCTAATTTTTGTATATTGAAGATTACCCAGGATCTTTTATAAACAAAGCGTTTTTTTTCTTCTTCTTCTTCTTTTTTTTTTATTCTTTTTTTTTTTCTTCCTTTTTTTTTCTTTTTTTGCCACTTGATAAAGTGTCCTGGAAGTGTACCTTACTACCAATACCTTCAGACCATTTGAACATGCTGTAACTCTAGACTACTATGCTCCAAAGACCATTTGAACATGCTGTAACTCTAGACTACTATGCTCCAAAGTAAATGACTTCAGTATAGAATGTTGCTTCTCATTAAATGTGATATATCTGACAATTTTTGATCTCTGTTTTGCTCTTCACTCCTAAATACTCTGCATGAATCTCTGTGAAAGGCAAAGCCTTCATGAGTCAAGAAGGTGGTTTGATGGAGCAAGTTTTGTTCTCATGGATCCCAAGACTGATGCACTTTATTTATTTATTTTTGTTTATTTATTTATTTATTCATTTATTTATTTATTTTGATACACTGAATTATGTATATATTAGGTTGCCTGACTTTCTATGTATTACAAAAGCATGCATGGACATTACAGTAATGATGCAAATTGCCCAGTTCAGCAAGACAAAAAGGCAGGGCCATGTATATTCTCCATGACAGAAAATCAAACGGACTTAGATGCGAGAAGTTACTATTACAAAACAGGCATCCTGTCCATGGAAGTTGTACGTGAATCTTCACAATAGCATCATGTAACAGCGGCTGTTACATCCTATAAACTCAGGAAAGATTGCTAGAGGCTAGATCAAGTAACTTAGGAGTTTTTATCACAGAGTTATCATAGACCACTGTTTCTCCATGCTTCAGTCTTGCCCTGACAGTGGTGGAGGGCAGGTGTGGAAGCAGAACAGGTGTGGATGGAAGATGTGAACTTAGAATAAGGATAATTTACAATTTTATTACTTCTTTTTCAGCCTTTTACAAGTTTAGTTCCTTGAAATATGATTAAAGGTGATAAAAGATTGAAGTGATGCATTGTGATATCTAAACTTTGGACAAGAAAATACTCTTGTAATTCTTACCTAGAATACAGGTAGTTTTAGATAGCTAAGGAGAAAGAGAACAAGAAGGAGATAAAGGTAGATTGTTATATAATTTGTATCAGAAATAATGAGATGAAACTGAAGAAGGAAAACAGAAATATGGGAAAGTATAGACAGTATTAAAGACAGGCAAAGTCAGTGGTTCAAAGCATATTTCCCTAAAACACACTGATACACATATAGTATCACATTAAAGATGACCTCAGAATCAGTTTATGACCTTTAAAGACAATTATTGTTAAAAGAGGTGATTAGTAGATTAAATTCCCAGCTCTGCCTTGTTATTGACTGCATCAGGAAAGATGAATATGCTACTACATTTCTCATCAAAAATTGATCCATACAAAAAAGAGCATGGTAAAGAACTGAATTTCACATTTTTAACAATACATATGTACTGTGCATTATTTTAGGCTGAATCAAAAGCTGTATTTTAAAGGCAAACCTCATATTTTTTAGACTGGTTCTACCAGGTTGATAGCAGCTAGTCTCTGTATTTTCAGCCAGTGAACATAAGAAACAGCACTGCAGACTGTTTTTTATTAGAATATATATGTCTCCTTACTTTTTCTCTAGAAATAGGTTAAACTGATTTGACTCTCATCCTGCAGGAATCATCTTAATCAATATTCACATAGCTCCATAAAAGTATTTTATCAAAAAACTTAATCCCCCTAAACCAAACAAAATATAAAATCCCTCAGGCAAAACCTGAGGGCAGTGTATGTTACCAAAGACTAATTTTTTTTTATTTTTTATTTTTTATTTTTTTTCCCAACAGCACTATCTTCTTGATCAATCAGGTAAAACAAAGCCCCCCAAATGGAAATAAACTGTATCTATATAAATCCTGTGGGTTTTATTTGTTTGTTTGTTTTGTTTATGTTTTGTTTTGTTTTTTACAATAACATTAGCTTTCACATGCACAAAGTTTATGTTCTATGAAATACACATCATTGCAGTATATTCAATGTTTCAACTGCATGTATCAAACTCTTAATAAAGAGATGTTTCTGAATACACAATTCAGTTTAGCCTGCAGCTCTGCCACTTCTAACTAGTTCATAGGGCCTTCATCAGTAGAGGCTTAGAGTTAACATCATCCAGCAATGCATTTTGTTATAAACAGTACTCTGACATTCTGAATGGCCTTGGTTCAATTACCTAACCTTGTCCAGATTCTCTTTTGATCTTAATGTGACTAGTAATACTTGCCTACCTATCTGACAGCATTAATTAGCTAATATTGTAGTTCAGGTATGATTATCTTACTGCTGGCAGGAGCACTTGTGTGAGTGCACAGTGTGCTTCCATGCTCCCCATTAGTACTGCCAGCAGAGGATGCTCAGGGCTTGGTAGTCTATACGAGTTCAACACTGTATAGATCTGTACTTCATCACACATGGAGAATGGAGCCCATATGTATCCCTGAACTTCTTTCAACAAGCAAATTTACATGGTGCAATATACATTTAAACAGGAACACCATACTCTAACTCAATCAAAATAGTATAATCTACATAAACAAAGTTATTTCAATTTGTGGCTACACTACGGCTTCCAAGGTGAATCTACTGGAGGAACCCTGCACAGTGCTCTGCTGAATAACACAAAGACTTCCTTCTGTCATCTTAGATTTCCTTTTGTTATGCTTTACTTTTGGTGAAACCTATGCAGGTCCTGGGAGAGGTGGAATAATATATGAGTATCTTAAATACCGGGCTGGAAATGTATCTAGATCACAGCTGAAATTAATGAAAGATATTTTTGGTACAATTGTTACGAAAGGAAGAATAGATGCTGTTCCTATGCACTAGGAGCATCAATCAAAACACCTCCACTTAGTACATCTCACCTTTCTCCTAAGGAATTTCAGGTGTGTAATTACTTGAAAAAAATGACTAGTCCTTACATTCAAAGTCCTTTTAACCCTTTTTTCCCATGCCTGTCTCTCAGATATTTCAACACATAACTGAATAACAATATTGCATATTTAACTCAGAAGTCTATCTGATGGGAGTAAAAATTATTCCAAGGGAGGCTTGCTTCACCAAATCCCTTCTGACTATTGAATTTCCCAGTTGTCTGAAGCCCTTCAGAACAATAATCAAAGAGAAGTGGGCAAATGTGTGTGGAGGGAGGATTGCCATTTTTGCTGTTTTTTGTTTTTTATTTTGTCTTATTTTTTTCTTAACAGTAAGAAATTACTGAGCTGGAAAAAGCTATTAGGAGCCAAAGAGGGAGATCTGGTGCCTCCTACTTACTTGGTGGGGCCATGACTGTATCTCATTCATATTCTAGTGGATTGGCCTTTTGTGGCCTGCTGAAAAACCATAAAGGCAATGACAGCAAGAATGACTGCATCGCAAGTGCACCCTTTCTCATTTCCATCTCTCTGCTCTCCTCTGAGACTGACATTATTAGAAAGTCAAATGCACTGACTGCAGGGGTTCTTGCTTCTCTCTCCCTCTCTCTTTCTTCTTTTAGATTTTACTTTATTTCATGCCACAATCCAGGCTCCCTGCATTCCTCTTCACAATCCAGTCACTTCCCAATGGGCACACATTACCAGTGAAGTCTCGTTCTCTCTGCTTTTAGTCTGAAATAATTTCATCAAAACACAGCTGTTTCAGTAATATGGAATTTAAGCTTGAAAGATACTTTTCTAATGATTTCATTAATAAAAATAATAATAAAAAAGATAAACAATAAACTTAAACAAAGAAAAACAGTGAAAAAAAAAGTAAAAATCCCTCACTATTCATACATCGAGTTAACCGTGACAATGACATTTTTAATATATTTGCACCTTAATGCCCTCCTTGAATTTGGGGCTCAGTAGAACATAATCTTATTGAAGGACATCACTTGACTAAGGAAGATGACTCTAACGATAACGTGACTGAAGACTGTAATTGTGAATGAGCTAACAAAACATGCAAGTGTTTTAACACCAGCAGAAACGTATCATTAAAAGAACAGCTACGATTCAAAGATTTTGAGATAAAATTTATTTTAAACATACTAGTATGAGAAATTGATCTATTTCTTTAATCATCAGAGAAAAGTTTCCAAACTTGCTTTCAATAAAACGTATCATAGTAGAATAAGGAGGAGAAAAAAAAAAAAAAAAAAAAAAGGAAAAAAAAAAAGTCTTGTTAGTGGCCTTTGATGACTGACTGGAGATGAATATCTTTTGCAGGAAAACCATTATAAAAAAAAATCTAAAACTACATGTGAAGGAAATAAGCAAAAGACTGATGTGGACAATTAACATGCAGACGCAGAAAGAATCTCCACACCAAAACTGTGATTGAGGAGACGCACTATTCAAAGGACTGTGTTTTATGGGAAGCGTTTAAGCAGTATATAAAGAGCAAATAAATGGAATGCCATGACATTTACTATGCATTGCTCTTTCAATGCTGCATGGACATTAAAGAGCCTAGGGCAATTTCCCTGTCAGCAGGATTTGTCCCAGAGTCCTTGACCAAAATTTGTCTTCCTCTCTCTTGCTGTGCTGCATGCTGATTTTTCCTGGTCTATTTGTTTGCCAGCATCTATCACAAAGGTAAGTTTATTTCAGTGGTGATTTTAGACACACTGTAGGACAGAAAATGTTGTACAGAAATTAGGAATTAAAAATATTATTGCTATCATTGTGTCATAAACACAGAATTTGGAATTCCAACTAGCAACACAAAAGTTCAAAGACCCAGCCTTTGAGATTCAGTGTTCTAGCTCTGCTTCTGGAAGTCATAAACCTGAACCACCCTATTTGGAAACAGATCCAAACCTCTCCTACTCCTAGGTGCATGGTCCACTTCCCATTGTGCAATAATTCTGCTTTACCTCCTCTTAAGATGGTTCAATATTAAAAAGAAAGCTATTATTAATTAAAGGTAATACAACAGTGTTAATGTTAATTATATGACATTACGTAGTTAATAATAACATATAGAGATAATGTACTGCCACTGAGCAAAAATTCCCTATGTATGTGGAATATCTAGGAAAAAAAAATCTGACCTGCATCATGTAAGCATTTTTACTCAGTGTTATTAAAGAATATGGAACACAATGGGTTTCTGTCTGTATCTTCTATGGAGGATTTTAAACTATTAGGATATATGCATGGCTCTTATCACCAGCCTTCTGCTTCCCAGCCCAGCAAGGTGCTGACTATCAGAAGATGTCTCAGTGGTTTCCATGAGCTGCTGGAGCAGAAGACCTTCCCCTTCTCCACATGTGTTTTTCTCCTCTTCTATCAAACCCCGAAGTGGGCAAGTTTCTTGCTTATTCTGTGTGCACTTGAATTTCACAGTGCTCCAGAACTGACTTTTGTACCTATGGGGACGTCTGCTAGCATAGTGAGTGTTAAGCAGCATGGCTACTGCCTGAAGACAATGGAAACTGCAGCACCTTCAGTTAGAGCTTCAGTAGGAGCACACCTCTCCCCCAAAATTTGCAAATGGGATGCTCTTTTTTCTAGGATAAAGGTCTACTGTGCAGTTTGTCCTGAGTTGGTAGCTCCCTGCACAAATACACCCGCATGCACCTCGCTCCACAGCCTAAAGTACAAATGTCAGAAAGCACTTAAGCACCTGTCAGTATAAACAACCCACAACCAAAAGAAATGGCAGAGCATGTGTGGTCTTGTGGCTGAGAGTGATGAACAGACCGTGGCCTTCAGACATGTGAGAGTCGGTGGTGGTGCTGCTGTGTCCAGGGACCAGCTGGGCTCGATAGGGCTGGGCAAGCAGTTCCCTGGGCACAGGCAGCTTCCGAAACAGCCACAGCAGCAGCAGCAGCAAAATCCTGATGCTGCTGTTACCGTGGAGACAGCCAGAGAGACCATAAACGTGTGTGTGTGTGTGTGTGTGTGTGTGTGTGTGTGAGGTGGTGGCTTGAGGAAGGAAAAGTGGGGTGACCATCAGAGACAAGCATTTTCTGGCCTATTTTAAAAGCAGAGTGATGGCTTTGTTCTGCTTTACCCAGCCATGCTGCAATTCCCCATTGCACAAATGGGTAATGGCAATGGGTTCAACAGTAGCTCTATACAAAAAACACCTTTTGACTACATTTATTGTACTTTCCCCTTTATAAACAGGACTCCATAAGGACTTGTTAGTGCCTTGTCTTGCAGAAGCACCAGAAAAAAAAAAAAAATAAAAAAAATCAAAAAAAAATCAAAAGACAATGATTGCAGCTGAAATGGATATCAGTGTTTACCAAAAGTAACTTCTGCTCTATTGTTTTGCATTACATAACAAATATTTCCATAACATTTCTTTAGCAACTGTATGAACTCTCAGTGAAACTAAAGAGTTTGCAAAGGTCATTGCTGCTGAAGGAGGCTGAGTGGAAATTCCTTTCTGCACTGTCCTTATACAGACTATTTCTGTTCTTTATGTGCTGTATTCAGTCCCTGTGATGTCTTTGACATTACATTCAAGGGGCGATCTTTGTATTCAGACCTTAGAAAAGGTTAATGGTTATTACTGCTCTTTTATATCGTACGTAGAGTTCAGAATGGTAATTCAGATTCATGCCCATACCTGAATATCAGCAGAAATTCCATTGTTTCCATCATCAGCCCACCTCAGACCTCATTTTCTACTCGTCCATACACAAGACTACAATGCCACATGCCTCTTGTACATTTTAAACCTCCTTGCTTTTGGATTCATTGTCCTTGATCAAAAGCAGCTGTTACGACCTCAAGGCTGGCCATTCTCTCTCAAACATTTTCTATTTTACAGTTAATATTTCAAATTAAACCAGGATTGGTGTGCAGATGTCCTAGGAAAAAACCATCTTTGCAACTTAATTTATTGATATAACATTGTCCAAATATGATAACTCTGAATGATGTTAAATACATTTTATAATGGAGAAATAAATGGAAAACTGCCATACTTGCTGACCTAGAGTGGCACAGCAGGTAGGGAAATTATGCAACAGTCATACTTGCTTAAGATTTTATTTTACAAGGATCTTGTTTTCAGTTGTTGATACTTTTGCTGATTTCAATAATTTGGGCTAAATGGTTCCAATAAACATGATGTCATTGTGTGAACTTACCTGGAAAGTCATTTAAAATATGAAAAAATATGTTAAGTATGTTATGAGAATGTATTTTGTTTTGTCCAGATGAAACCACTATTCCAACTTCCCCACTTAGAAACCATAATCTCTCCATTCTCACTCTGTAGGTATAAGAAAGTTTTATTAGTTTGGTTTGGTGTTGTTTGTCATCAGAGATGTCTTCTTATATTTAGAAGAAATGCAAAAACATCTCAAAAACATTGCAGTTTGCTGGGAAAAGTAGTTCTGCAAAGAACCATCAAAGTATTTTTAGGAACAGTGATAACCAGGAGGGTTGGAATGGGGGGAGTGTCAGGTAAGGGAGTTAAAGGAAGAGAGAAACAAAAAATGCAGTGAAGGAAATTCACAGAAAAGCCAAAACATCTTCCCTACTGAGAACACTGACCAACAACTTCAAATAGATTTGCTAGTTTGGCTAAACAGGTAGGCTCTGACACAGTACAGTGCCTAAATATGTGCCAAACAAGGAAAGATCTATTAGTTTTTGACAACTGCATTTTGGTAAGCTGGATACATGAAATGCGTGATGCATTCCCCAGATCAGATAATTTGTATACAGCCACTCCAGCTTTCAAAAAATCTTAAGTCTAAAAGTTCCAGGAATATTATATTATTTGGTTATTATTTGGTTATTATTCTTACTCAATCCTATTCTTTACAAAAAAAAAAAAAAAAAAAAAGACTAAAATTCCAATAAAACCCCTGTTTTCTGTATGTTATTCTGGATGAATATTCCTATGATTATCGCTTGAAAAACCTTTAATATATCTATAAAAATGTTTCTCAGAATTTCTTCAATGAGAACAGAACTTTATGATGAAAATAAAGCCTATTCCTTAAAATAGAAAACAGACTGTGAGTCCGTCTGGATTTATTGCCCAATAATTTATAAAGAATAAATTTGATTTACACAAACGCCTGTTTTCAGATGAGAATATTTTCTCCTTGTACTATGTACATGTGGATGCAGTAATTTAAGAACCTTTCCCTGATAACTCAGATCAATGGATCTCTCTTTCAACTACCACTAGATGTCATGCACCGATATCAGTCCCAACTGTGTAGGCCAGGATGTCAGGTCGAGATATAGAAATATCTGAAAAGTCTTCCCTTTACACTTTTTTTTTCTGTTTTTTCTTGTAATTTAAAATGTCAACAGATACATTATTTTAATTCAGAAAAAAGTGTGACATTACAGGTAGCAATCAATGATGGAATGCACGACATCCAGAAATATCAAAGGTAATGAAACAGAAACACAAAAGTATAGTGGCTAAAACTAACTAAAAAGTAAGACAAATATGATGTCTCCTATTTTAGAAGATTTTCTGCCATGATCTCAGTGTGAGCCTTCTCTAAGTGGTATTTAGTTGTGGAATTACATATTTCTAATAGTAGAAAATTGTTTCCCCCAAAGTATATTAAGTATCTAAATTCTTATTTTAAAATATTAAACAATATCTATAAACAGTTGTAGGTCATTTTTATGCATGTGTAAGCTGAACAGAAATATTATAACAATTTTGAATGAGAGTAGCAAGTATCTTAGAGAACAGCTTGACCATTAACATTTTTCTTTCTTTAGGCAGTGAAGGTAACAATAGCAGCCAAATACACTTTTGGCATCATTTTGAAGGATGGGTCATGCCTGCCCCCATTTTATATTAGGTTGCCTGGTTTGGGGAGATATCTCAGAGTACCAGAACTGATTAAAAAAAAAAAAAAATCCTTCAAAGCATTTTTCCTAGCAGAAAATTGTTTGTTCAAGACATATTTTTTTTTTCCTTAAAAATGTCCCTTTTACATGAAAAAAAAAACTTTTTTTTTTTTTTTTTTTTTTTTTTTTTTAAACCAAAAATTTTGGCAAAAATTTTTTTAATTTTTTTTTAACCAAATTAATGAAAAAATTAAATATTTTAAAGAACAGGTTATTAAAAAAAAAAAAAAAAAAAAAAAGGCTTGAAAAATTTGTTTTGTAACTGTGTCTCTGCAGAAGGCCTTTGAGATATTTTTTTTTTCTATGCCATTTTATAACGAGGTAAAGTGATTTGCCTCAGTTCATGTAATGCATTGGTAACAGAAACAGAAATAGACTCTCAGCATCCAGATTTTCGGTCTTTTGTTTTAACTGACTGCTCCCAGTAAAACAGCGAGCAATGTAATTTCAAGGTCCCAGATCTCTCAGTGCCTCTGTGTGATTGCCTAATAATGCCTCCTCCCAAAGATATGTATAACACACAATTTAAAAACAGACTAGATATGTGGCGAACAACAGAAAACCATGGAAACAAGATGAGGTTAGTGGCACAAGTCCATGCACTATATATACATTGAATGTTGCAGTTACTTCGCTAAGCAACAGCTTAATATATGGTATAAAAATAAATGTTAGAACATTTTAAAAGTCTAGATAAGACAAAAATCACATAAAAAGATAAAAAACATCCGTACAGTGGCAGTATCCATACTATCTTGATAAAAATCTTTGCTGCTTACAGAGTTGGGCCTGATGTTGTTTATTAGAGTGAAGTGGCTCAAAGGTCATGAAAACCTCTTTATAACATTATTATAGTATAATAGAAAAAGGTAACTCACTCAATCCTCTCGTTACTACTTGATTTTATTGAATTTCTTTATTAAATTCTGCTTAATTAGAAATAAAATTCAATTTATTTCAGTGCCAAGTTATAATCTTTTTTTTTTTTTCAAACTACATTAACAAACAAAATGAAAGTTTTCAGATAATATTTATAGTTTTGCACAAAAACCTGACTGCCTGTTTTTTGTTACCTTAGAGAATGAAATATTTGTGATTGATGGCCCCAGTCTGTTCCTGGTGATTAATAGTGAAAATAGAACAATGGACACTTAAACTGCACATGGTGATCTAGGAAGGACTGTGCCAATAAATGCCATGGCATGATAGCTCACTGTAAAGGAACAAATTTCATGTTAATACAAATGAAGTACTTAAAAGCACTGAGTTGAGCCATATGTGTCAGAACTAGTGGGATAGCTGCTGAAAGGTCAAATGTGATGAGTAGAGAAAGGTTTCACAGAACACGACAGAAATTCTTCAGCTAAAAAATCTTCTGTTGGAGAACTCAGATTACTCAAAATCAAGTATTTAACAGTAATAGTCCAGCATTACCACAGTCCTGACAGAAAGTTGGGAAGGCTCCAAAGAAATCTTGCTTGCCTAAAACAATTCAGTACCAGACTCCTAAGCGCTCAACCATTTCTGGGAGCCCTTTGGGCAGCTGGCAAGCCAGGACTGAAAGGGTGTGGTGGGGGGGCTGAAGGGTTGGCTCATAACAAGGATTTAGGCTTAGGTATCTATGTGTACTGGATCTGGCTAACCAAGTTAACCCCCAAAACAATGTGCCCAAAGTATGTCCTGTTTCCCCTTCCTTTCTGTCCACCTCTTGCACTCAAGGAGATTCAGGGCTCTAGCCTCTCTCGCTAGTAAGAAGTAAAGATTTGGGAATTGGTACTTTCAGGTCTTTTCAATGCTTCCAACTTACTACTTCATCTTGGGCTATTCCATTCCATGCCAATTTTAAGATGTCACAGGAAGAAGATGGCTTTTGTGTGGACGTGCACAAACACTATCATCTTTGTGCTGCAGTACTGATGAGCCTGGGCTCTCACGTTGTTCTGGTGATACAACTTGGGCTCAACCAGAGACACTACAGTCATTCATTTCTTGAAGATCTCATTTAATACAACACAGCTCTTGTTATATGATACCTAAATTGTCAGTATTGCCTTAAAAATCTGACTAACCAGCCAGTTTGTATGGAAGAATGTGAAACCCTCCCCAAATAAGACAATAGAAGATGCTATAAAAATGTTTCTCTAAACAAGTTTTTGAGAGGTTTATGTAAATGGAGTGATATTTAAAAGATAACCAGTAGTTACTATAAATACCTAAGCATTTATCATCCCTGTTCTTCCACAGTAGCTTCAGTGTATAAGTAGAATTTAAAAACAAAAAAAAACAAACAAACAAACAAAAAAACAACAAACAAACAACTAACAACAACAACAAAAAAAAACTAAGCCTTTCTCAAAAAACAGAGAAGATATTTTTGCTCTTCATCTATGACTACTTTGGAACTCTTTAATATCTTCTCCCCCACTATTTTACTCCTGTCTATGATCACCTTTATAAAAGATGGCTTGCACATAAATGTTACTCCCCAAACATGTACAGTTTCAAGGGCTGTAAGAAATCCAATGTAGAATGCAAGTAATAAATTTAACATGAGATGACAGAGTTTTTCAGTCATGTTTCAGCAACAAATGTACTTCATGAGAGTTAATATTTATAGCTACATTGTTGTGATAATGGTAAAAGGAAATAAAACTGCTGTAGGCTAGGCTTTCCGCTTATGCAAAAGAGCAAAGCATGCCAGGAGGATCTCAGTGTGCTATGGAGAATCAGAACTGGAGCGTCTCTCACATTATAATCTCTGGCAAAGCCACAATTATCTCCTATTAGCATTTCAAAATTTTGTTAATCCAAAAATAGTCTCTATATATTGAATTATAATAATTATGAATGCAGAAAATTAGTTTTGATCCTAACCATTTTAGGTAGAAACAAGGAGTGTTATCCCTCTTTCCTTTCATCCTAAAAAATAGTTTCAAAAGTCATTCCTTAAAAATGACTTTCAATCATTTAATGTTGTTTTGACTAAGGACAGTCTTCAAAAGTTATGAAGCATTGTGCTTAGACCACTGGCACTTGTCAGTGAGAAACTCTTGGAGAGTAAGCAAAACTAGAAACATCATGCTTAGAAAAAAAAATGTAATTTCTATTTTTATGCTGAAGTTTTTTTATTCATCCCCTGAAGTGTCAAATATTACAGGAGAGAAAGACATATATATATCAATTACTTTTTCAATATATCTAACTTCTTTGATCGTCTGACATCTTTATAAGTAGACCTTCATTATACCTCATAGAAGAGGATTTCTAAAAGCTGGATCATGTAATATAGACTAAGTGAGCACAGAGTGTTATAGGAATAGGATATTCCAGTATATTCCAGATATTCCACTGGATCCCTGCTTAGCAGGCCTCAGAGTTATTAAGGCTTTGTTCCCATTTCACATGCAAATTATTCCTTATTGATTAGATGACATAATCTTTAAGCAATAGCCTTTGACATGGGGGAAGGAGTACTGTCAGCAAGTGCACTATCTTTCTAGAAGTCACAAAGAAGCAGTGAGAGAATTGTCACGGTTCATAATTACACATGGATATGTACCTAATTATTTGTCTTACCCTGCAGTAAATAGCAGGTGTGCTGAATTGTCTGTGTATTGTATAATTCAAGGGAGAGTCCTGACATATACTTCCTTCCTACCACTCTGTGGTTATTTTGCCTTTTTTCTTTTACCTTTCTAAGTTCCTCCCTTGAAGGGATTGACAGCTTTGAACTATCTTCCCAAAGATCTAAAGCAGGGAAAAAGAACCCACACAACAGCAGTTTCTCTAATAAACAAAGTCACAATTCCCAATCTGTTTAAAGTGCTGCAGAAAGCACCCAACAGAGGATTAGGGCAAAAAGAATCAAAGTCACCTTGATAATAATGCTGTTAGGAAGTTGTTTTTTAAGGACTGAATGAGAGCATATGGTCTTTGAACATACATGAAGAGGCAGACAGTAGCTGTAGCCATTTCTCTAACTTCCCTTCCTCCTTAAAACTGTACCAATGCAAAACATAACCAGGCACTTTAACCGAACTTTTTAGCTCTTACTGCTGCTTTCCTTTATATTCAGCTCACATGGGGTGAAGTCACCTCTGATCTGAGTGCTGCATGGTCTGGCTGTGCTACCTGCCCAACATCTTAAGATGGTGATTAACCTACATGCTCTCCAGAATGCAAGAGAATTCAAAAACTTCCCTCTCACGCTGAGAGCCTCTGTCAATCTCTTTCTTGCAGGAGCAGCTAGAGGAAACATTTTCCAAATTGAATGAATGAACCACAATCAGCCTGAACTCTGATTACCCTCTGCTAGGAAACACCTCATGTGTAATGTTCACACTGTTTCGGCTATTTGAGTACAACCTTGAAAAAAAGAGGTGGGCTTTGAACAGAAGTAAATGATCATAGCTCCACAGAATATGCCAATTTCCACTGTTGAGGATATAACCTAAGAAATAGTCTTTTGCAGTACAGACACAGTACATTAAAAATAAAAAAATAAAAATAATAAAAAAAAAACTTTCTTTTAACTGTTTTTTTTTTTTTTTAAAAAAAAAAAAAAAGTAATGTGAAATGGGAATATATAATGGGAATATATATATTTTTCACTCATGTTGTGGTGTGTTAGCTAAGTGACAGGAACTAAGAATTTACCTATATGTCCCCAAAAGGCAAATATTGAACACTGCCTTCTATACGTGACTTTTCCTAACAGATTCTTCATCTGAGATTAGTCTCCATGCTTGAGTAACTCCCCTTGGCACAGTTGCAAGTGAAGCACTACTGTATGCCAATCTTCTGAATTAATCATTTGTGAGTGTAGTACCCCAGGAGTGAGAACCTGCAGGCTTAAAATTAACATTAATCCATTTTTTGTAGTTCTGGCACTGAGCAAAATGCTCTAAGCATGATCCATTGCATCAGATCTGACTAAAATAAATAAATAAATAAATAAATAAATCATTTCTGTTTTGCTTTTCTTTCCTACAGTGGGTGAGAGCTTTGTTTTTGGTTTGTGTTATTTACCAGTTGTTATTTTGCATCATTTTGTCTGAAGTCTGCTATTTTACATGGGCATCTGTGTCAGTGGCTGTCTAAAAATAAACACTCCTAAATGAGTTCTGAATTCTCCCTCACTTTTATATACAAACATAACAGAAGAAAACATTGCAGATCAGCACTCATGGTCAGGCATACTTCTGGACATGGTGACTGACTAAACCCAGAAGCAGCACTTTCACTTGGATCTGGTGATCTGTCAACAAAATGTTCTAGTAGAAGTTTGATTTGTGCAAAACCTTAGGTTTCAAAATCTGATTATCTTAGAAAAAAGTGTCTTAGAATTGCTGATAACCTGGGCTGGAGGAACAAGAGGAAGTGGGGGTTTCAGGCATCTGCCAGAGATGATTTGAAACACAGACCACTGTGACTATTAGCCAAGTCAGGAAGAGATGAGGAGGCAAAGGATAGCTTTGAATTCAATTGAATGCTATAATCACCAATCCAGTCTGAAGCAGATCTTATTTCCAGCTCAATTCTACAAAACATTCCCATGACCACTTTTACTCTGCTGAACGTATTATTTCCAAAGAAAAAAATACTCTGAAAATAAATTCCCAGTCTGTTCTATCCATTATAAGTTTTGCATTTGGCAATGAGTCTTAGACACTTCAGTGCTTTAGGGAAAAAAGATAAAGAGGGCCTACAAAAATCTGAGGGACTCTGTCAGGGAGTATAGTGACAGGACAAGGATATATGGCTTTAAAATAAAAGAGGGGAGATTTAGATTAGATATTAGGAAGATATTCTTTACTCAGAGGGTGGTGAGGCACTTGAACAGGCTGCCCAGAGAAGCTGTGAATTCCCCATCCCTGGAAGTGTTTAAGGGCAATTTGGATGGGGCTTTGAGCAATTTGGTCTGGTGGAAGGTGTCCCATGGCAGGAGTGGTGGAACTAGGTACTCTTTAAGGTCCCTTCCAACACAAACCGTTCTATGATTCTGTGAAGCAAGATAGATTTTATCTCCTCTGCTTCTCAACACCTCAAATTCTTTTGATCTTAACTGTATTCAGTATTGGTCCAGACCAATCCAGAAGCTTGCAAAATAGAAGTTTCATTTGGGTTTTGGTGTTCAAAGTGAGTTCCTTGACACTTTCTCCATAAGCTCTATTCTCTAATTATTGTCTTATTTTAGCTGGCTTTGCTGGAATGCCTTCTAATTTTTCCAATGTCATTTATGTAATGAGAGGACCATTATTTGTATGAGAATTACTATCATCTGTCTTATTAAAAGCTCATTCACTTATGTATACTGTATTTCCCTTAGGTTTCCATGAAGTTATTAGCTATCCCAGCCTTTACCCCTGAAAACAACATTGTATATTAAAAATACTCCAAATTTCCCTCCTTGTGTATTCCCAGATGTTCCTCTTTATTCTCTCTAATGGACTTCCTTAACAACTCTGTTGAACATTAGTGGTACCTTTTAAAGAGATTTTTTATGCTTCTATTAATTCTTGCACATGGGAAATGATCATGTTGCATGTAGTCCTAATTACTTCCAAAAATTAAAATGTGCTCCAATAATCTACCTCTAGAAACCTACCACTTTTCAACACATGCAGAATAGCATGTCACCTGTTATGATATGTGAAGAAAATAATAATCTGGCTTGTTAAGGAGTTTTACTGAAAGTGCTACTGCATCTGTAGTCCAAAGTTCTTATGAGTACGCACTAATACTGAATTCCATTTTTCAAGTTTCTACATACTTATTATTAGGTAATTACCTTATATAAGAATTTCACATATTTTGAAAACCATTACTGGCATTTCATCACTATCAGTCAGAAATAGCTTTCTGAAAGATAAAAACTTTTGCTATCCTATTACTCTGGTTTGAAGGACTGACACCAAATTTTATTTGAACATAACATGTTTCAAAAGGCAGTCCTTGCCCCAATGAAATTATAAAAGATGGACCATTTAAATTCCGTAGATGTGAAGTTAGTGGGAAAATTTTCTTTACCTTTTGGTCTCACCAAAGAAACTTCTTTATGTACAATACCAATTTTTTAACGTTTTGAATTATTTGTTTGGTGGGGATAGATGTTATTAAGACCTTAATTCTTCAGTAATATGTGTTTAAGTAGGTGATAAATCAAGCAAGACCTACTTTTTTTTTTTTTTTTTTTTTTTTTTTTTCCAGCCAAGATAAATTCTCGCAATGTAACTGAGGTGATTTGAGGATAAACCCACTGCTGGTTATAAGAGCTCAGACGCTAATGTGATGAACTCTGCTCAGAAGCTGTTAAATAAAGAAATTAATTCAAAATTAATGTGGTGCCAGTTCATTCCCATAACAGTGATTGCTCCTCTTTCCTCAATTTCTGACCCTGCCACAAAACTTTCTCAGCTACCCACGTAGTCTAAGCTTTAACTTGGCATCTCTCAAAAGTTTCAGTGAAATTTGTTCCATTGTTACCATTGTCTACCGTCTCCTATTTATACTCATATACTACTACCAGCAATAGACAAGTAAACAGAAAAATAGAAGGCACATTAGGTTATCTGTTAGGCTGCTACGATAGGAATTATTACAGTTGCTTAGCAGCCAAGAAGACAAGATAACAAGTAACTTTCATACATGGAATGAAAGAGAAAGTAAATTTAGGCAGTTCATTAGAATATAAATAGCCAGCTAAGATCCTGCTGTTAAAGGCTGGGATCATAAATAATCTCAAGAGATCAGCACTAGAACTTTGGTTTCAAGTTTCTTGTTTGATATATCTATATATTCTGTAAGAAAATATTTCCTCCAGGTATGGGTTAGTTGCACGAAAGGCCTCAGCATTACAACATCACAAATTAAGCTGTTTCTCTCAATGGCCTCCTAAGTTAATTAGCCAATCCACAGATGAGTAAACCTGACATTTTTACCATTCAAATTAGTAAAATCTTTTCTAAAATTTGAATTTTGGAACCACGTGGTTAAAAAGCATACATTGGTGAAAATCCAGTGAGATTTTTTAAAAGGAAATCATGTGACACAAATCTAGTGAAATTCATGAAAGGAATCAATAGGCATATTGGCAAGAGAAATTCAGCTGATGTAGTCTGCTTTGATTTTCAAAAAACATTTGGCAAAGTCTTTCACCAAAGCTTCTTGAAAAATTAAACTGTCATAGAATGACAGAAAAACTTTACACACATAGAGAAATCTGTAACATAAAGGAAAAAATAGTAGGAGTACAAGGTCAGCCTTTAAAGTGGTAGAATGCCACCCATGTGATTCTCCATTGGTATTTTTGTCATTTCACATAATCACAAATTAATTATAAAAGGAAATGAAATGAGAGAGGTGGATGAGTTACTTGTGGTAACAAATTATTATGGGTAACAAAGATGATGGTTTGCAGCCAAAGTTCAAAAAACTAGGTAACTTGGTAATAAAAAGGGAGACTAAACTGAATATGAATAAATGTAAAAGTGGTGCACATAGGGAAAAAGATATTCTAATTTCTATTTATATTCTATATATTCTAAATATATATATATAAGGGATCTAAAGTGAATATTTGGATTTATAATGAGTTCTATGTAATGTTAAGCTAATTATCAATAGTTGTCAAGAAAGCAAACAGAAGTTTAGGTGCTATTTCTAAAGGAACAGAAATGCAAAGTGGAAGCCTTGTAATGCCATAGTTAAATCCATGGTACATCTACTCTTGAATACTTGTTCAGTTCCAGCCTTTTTATGTCACACAGACTATAATAAAATGGAGAAGATGCAGAGAAGGCTGAAAGTGATGTTCAAAGATAGGGTATGGCTTTTGTATGATGAAAAAAAAATAATAGGTGATTTAATAGTTTTCAATCTGGAAAAGAGTAAGATGAGCAGGGAGTATGATGAAGGTCTGTAAAATTTGAAGTGGCATTGAAAAAGCATATAGGGGATAAAATTGTTCTGTCTCCCAAAAGAAAAAGTAGAAAGCATCAAATAAACCTAGCAGAAGATTTAAAAAAAAAAAAAAAGGGGGGGGGGGTAGGGCAGGGAACACCCTTTAATGCAGACAGTACCTATTTAATAGTTTACATGGAAGAGTTTACTGGTGTATGCTTTGGGTACTGAAACCTTTCAAAGTTTTAAAAAAGGGACTGGAAGAAAAAAATGTCCATCAAGAACTATTGAATACAAAATGCTATCAAATTCAAGAAGTCTCTGAACTTTAAATTACTGAAGAACTGGCAAGTAGATGGTGATAGCCACTTTTTAAATTTCTTCTGTCCTAGTCACCCACAAGCAGTCACATCTGAAGACAGAGTAGTTAACCTTTAAACAGATGAATGTTTAGCTTCTTGCTCTAGGAAGTGTGTAAATATGAATTCATCCTTAGTGCAGACTGAGATGCTTGTGGGAGTGTACAGAAGCAGATTTTTAGGTGCTCATGGAATTTTATTAATAGGAAAATGAAATGGTGTTGGATTATAGGCACTTCCCAGGCCCACAGGCTTCTCAGGTTCAGGCTAAACTGAACATTGATCACTGTCTCAGGTGCCTAAATCTTTTTGTAGGCATCACTCAGGAAATCCAATTCACAGGTTACTTTAAGACATTAGACACCCTAAGTATGAAAGGTATTCACATCAAAGCAAATATTCTAATCCACTTATATCTAGATTTAAGATCTAATATGGTGGAATGTGCTTTTTTTTTTTTTTCCTTTTTTTTCTTTTTTTTCCATATCAGCTCATACAAGAATTTCCAAAGCAAAGATGAAATATATGTATATGCATATATATGTATTATATGTAATTTAACTTTCTGAAATCTATGCTTATGCATTCCTTTTTGGTAAATATGCAGTAAGATATGTACTAGCTCAGCCATCAAAAGCTTCATTGCTCCCTAATCCTTTAATAAATGTCTACTATAAATCTTAGAAGCAGATTATGCACATGCCAAATCCATTTATATAGTGGCTGAGTAGATTTAAAGTCCAAAGATATTATGTTGATAGCATCGCTTTGCTGGTTATAAACAAATGTAAAGAAATTTGACATTCACTATGAGCTATTTGTTGTTTTCCAGGTCTCACAAACCAAAGTTCTGATTAGATTGCACTGTAAGCAGGATGTTATTAAAATCTATCTTTCCAATTTTTTGGACAAACAATTCATGCTCAATTGGATCTGCCAGTCTACATTTTTCTCCCATTTCAGGTATTTTTCATTGTGATCTTAACACCAAAAGAAATAGGAAGATACAACAATTTTCAATTCCAGAGCTTCTTAGCTTGCAAAACAGACATATCAGCTTTCAAATTTTTTTGCACTGCTGTAAAAGCACAGTCTAGACCTTAAAGACTTACCCTTGCTACTTCATTATTCAGATGATTACAATGACAAGCAGATGAAGACCTTAGAATTCAGAGGTTTAAGAGACTTTTCCTGCTCACAATTGATTGTTAAAATTTGTATTGATTTTCATGTGAAATGACTGTGCCCCAAACCTTTGAAGAAAAACTGTACTGCTGTTGGGTTTTACTAAGACCATCTCAGAGAAAATAGATATATATATATATGTATGACACAACCTGAATTTAGCTTTTATTCTTTATGTTTACAGGCAATTTGGGCATAAAATTGAATGTTCTGGGAACTGGGCATTTGCATTATATGGTTAAAATTTGGTCATAGTTAGACTGTTATTGTTACAACAATATAATTCACTGTGTAGACTTATTTTTTTTAACCTGTTTAATTCATTTATATTTTAAGTATAGTAGCATTACATTAGTTTTATAGCTTAGGTTCTATGTTAATAAATATTCCCATGCAGGTGGACCATTAAAACCTAGCCAGAATATGGATTTGATTTAATTTTGAACTGGGAAGTTGGTATTCAGTGTCTGGGATTCTCTGATTTGACTACTGTTATGTTTTTACTGGAGCAGAACGTTGGTCTTCAAAGAATACGTAGCTATATATTTCTATGTATGTTTAGTTACACCACAGATCATGTCTACAAGCATAATCTGGAGTTGCTACTTGCAATTAAATCTTAAAACTAGCCTTACTTTGTCTGGATTAGGGCACAAATTGCCTGATAGGAGAGGTGAAGAGTACTATGTTGGCCTCCCAGCCAGAGGCCTTGTCCTCCTTTCTGTTCCAGTATAATTAGATCAATGAAAATCACAAATAGTTTAATTTAAAATTCTTGACTTTAAAGAGAAACAGAGGTGAAAAAGTGTTTGGACAGATGGCTGTGGTCTCATGATTTGCCAGCAAGGGCAATGCACTTATATGTAAACACTTTCCCACCACATGTGATTTAATCAAATTTGTTTGACTTTACTTGAAGATGGACAGAAGAGAAGAGCAAACGTCTGTCACCAGCCCTGATTGGGATGCATCAACACAGCACCACTTCAGTTCACTCCCACAAACACCTGAGCTACTACTGTTGTGCCCATATCCCAGTCTCACTGACCAAGGACTACAGAGGTAAGAAGCTCAGTGCAAAGGGACAAGTACACCCAGTCTCAACCCTGGTCTGAGCACTGGATGCACCCAGACACTGTGTGCCAAATCACGTTGCGCTGAGCCTTGGTCAGTATAGAAGTATTGGATTTATCTGTCAGAATGAAGGCTATGCAATTTGTGGTTTATTCCTTACAGTTAAGCAGTTTCTAATGAATTCTGCTTTGAGAGCCAGAAATTTAAGTTAACAGTACAAGGAAGGATGTAACAGAAACAGAAACTCGAGAAGGACTTCATGAAGTATCTTCCTAGAATAATTTCTACCATGAGTATTATCTGCAGTGCCTTCTATGATGCCTAATGAGAACAGTGTTTAAGAATCTCTTGGTGGCCATGTAAAACATGCTAACTTGGGATAAAGGGAAGCTCTATCGTCAATATCCATATGTCTCTTTTGGCAGCAATGTCATCAGCTCAATGTTCTTTTATATCATCACAGATGTATCTCATTATTAGTATTTATTAAATCAGCACTGCACCACAGCTAGGCAATTTGGTCTTCCAGAGGACTGATAAAAAACCTTTGAGGCATTGGTGCCAAAGGATGACATTTTTATTGGTTGTCCTGTGCCTGCTCCAGCAGTATGTCTGCTGTCCCTTTGATCCATGTTTAGCCTGATTTTCCTTCCATTATTCTTCTTTTTCTGCTTCCCTGCACTAAATGACGCAACACTGTCCCAGTGATGTTGTTCTCTGGTAATCCCTGTTGCATAAATCCTGATAGTTTCAAGAATCACATTTTAAAAAATGAGCAAAACCTCACAGCAAAGCTTAAGGGATTTCCGTGTCTTCTGAAATTGCATCAGAACATTATCACATCCAGAAGCAAAATTACAAAATAATGTTATCTAATGATTTGACAGTCTTATTTCCCTACAGATCTGCTTGAAGAAAACCTCTTGCTACAAAAAATGCATACTCAATAGTAACTGTTTACTTTTCAATTTATTTATGCATTTAAAAATGCAAACAATTATAGAACTGTATGCATTTCAGAGGCATTGAAATCTCTAATCAAATAAAGTCTTTCTTTTTTTTCTTTCTTTCCTTTTTTTTTCTTTTTTAACAGCACAAATAAGCTAAAAATATATGAAATATATTTGAAATATCATGCTTTTTTTTGTTTGTTTCCTTTTGAGGTGTTAGGCACTGATAAAGGCAAAACTACTGAATCATGCCTCAATGCAAATAGCATTTCATGTTGAGAGTTTAAGGTGACATTTCAGAAAGCAGGAAACTATTTTTGGTGATAATACACAAAATTTAACATTACAATTGTCAGCCTGTCACCTAACAGAATGTGAGTGGAAGACGGTGAAATCCTTTCCACTGACTTTGAAAGAGGCTGCTGTGTATTTACTCAACACATTTTTTTGGTAGCAAAGTCAACTATCAAAATTTCCAGTAATCTTACCCCCAGCTGCTCACTCCTATCCCAGGCGTAGTTTATTACCCCTTTGGCTGTTTTGATACAAAAGTATAAACTAAATGATTGAAAACGTGATCAGAAATAAGTAAACAAACACTTTTTTTTTTTTTCTCTCTCTTTTTTTTTTTTTAAACCTGGACCATTTCATAGATCTTCTTTACAAAAAAAATCCCAGTTATGCTGACACAACTGTATAGGCTGCAAATCGTATTGGAGGACCAGAAATAATCATCCAAGTATAAGCAGTAACTTTCATTCCCAAAGCACTTTTTTAAAAACAAGCGATTAAGCTCCATGAAAACTAAGACTCAGAGAAAATTTGTTCTCCCATCATCAGATCTAGCAGTGAAACTCTGTAGTCCTAACTTTCACTTTCCTACTTAATTACATAATATGTCTGAAAAGAAAGGCTGTGAAATTTCGCTAAAGAGCTTTACCTCAGAATGGACAATGGAGCTCTTCTTTCTACTCTGAAGATCCAGATTTGAATTTAGGTACAGCTTACAGTGAAATTCGCTGTACTAAATAAAGCCTGTAATAAATCTTTGTCACAGTATTTGCCCTTTCAAGGAATATATCAAGAAAGAAAAATCCATGTTTATATTTTTTTAAACGTATCCTGAAGCTCGGCATAAATATTGCTGCATTGCTGCACCACCATTTTGAGCTCCAAACTTCAAGCTCAAAGTGAGTTTTAGTGATTTACCATTTGCAGTTCTAATTGTGATTAGCTGAACTCAGCCAAAATATAGATTATTGTAGGGCTTTTTATTTCTATTTTCTGTAGTGTCTTCCCTCTAATTTATTTCACATTGGCCTCATTTTAAATCATTTTTAATTTCTCCATTGATTCTCATTAAACTGCTGCTAGGGCTTATGAGCTTCATTTAATTAAATTAATTAAGGTATTTATTTATATAATAAAAGATAACCAACTCATCAAGCTTGCTTTCCAAAACTCTCACAGCTCTAATAGAAAGAAAATCAAAGACACCTATTTTAAAATTAAGTGCCTGCAGCAAAGTAGCACTGTGATAAAGTAACAGAACCCTGACTAGACAAATACTTCACAATATTTTGTTGCTGTTGTTTTCTTTTTTGTTTGTTTTTTTAAGGCATTGCTGCATCTCTTTGGTGTTTAGAATGATTTTTGTAATGATGCTGTATTAGGAAAGTCATTTGCTCTAAAAAGAAAGGTCTTAATCACACAAGCTGGAGGAACTTCTTTTTTTCACATTCAGGGTTTATGATGTAAAAGTGAGCATTTCTGTTTGAATTCTCTAAGACTCATACAAGGAGAAGATAAATCACATAACACATTCAGGATTGTAGAAATAATTTCATTTTCTGATATAATTATGACTGCTGAGGATACAATGCTTGGGATACAATGGTGTGAATTTTGATCCCTGACCTGAGTACTTTGCTCAGTGAAAGATACACAGTTTTAGCACAGTGTAATATCTCAGAGGACTACTTAGGAGTTTACAGGTTCTATGACTAAACCAGATAGCTTTTATTTCATTGCACTCTGCAGTTGTATTTCTTTGCGGTCAAGGCATATTCTACTGCTCTGGAGACAAAAAGACACTTTCTAAATATGCCTTTCTTGGTTATGGACATCCTACAGTCAGACCTGCATTAATCATTTCCATCAACACAGCAAAAAGTTATTAAGTGTTTGCCATACAAACAAGATATAATTTCACCAGCTGGATGCTGCCAGCCTCTTTCCAGCACACTGCTCTTGTCACAGTGGTTGGGCACAGTTTTAAAATACATTTACTTTAGCCTCAGGCTAGTGTGAAGCCTTTTTGCTTGTTTGCTTTTCTTTTACTCTTTCCCAATATCGCAAAAGGTGCTGAAAGGGAAGACCTTGATGAGCCGTGTAAAGCCAGGATTGGTTAAAGAGTATTGATAAGAAATAACTCATTTTAACTCATCTTTCCAATTGAATTATTTGTGACAAATAACATCCTTTTATTATTATTACTTTTTTTTTTTAGTAGGCAAAAAGAGATTGTGGCCTGTACTTACATGGTATACAGGAGACATGCACGGAGCCGTGACAATAACTGTGTACACACTCCTCCACCACAACAAGACCACCACCTGTTTCATAATGACATGACCGACCAAATCTCACCTATCTATTCTGGACAATATCTGAATCTTATATGCATGCAAATAATAATGCTCTACTCTGTCTCGTAGACTGTTAACTGACAATGGTAAACAGAACTAATTCTAAGCCATTAGGTTAAAATCTTTCCCATGAAAAAGAAAGACAAGTTACAGTAAACTTTCTGCAAGCTCAACAGAAGGCTGAAGTTAACTCAAAAAAAAATATTCAATGTAGTAGTGTCTGATACAAGTAGTATAGTAACCATATATAGTAACCATTTATAATGGTTATTGATATGTTTTCCCACCATAGATACAACTTCGTGGAACTAATTCTGGAATAAGGCAAAACATAAGAATTTTGGAATACAAATGTGCTGCAATTAAAGACTGTCAGAAACTCACTTATAGGCACAGAGAGCATGAAAAAGAGACGGAATGGTTATCTCTGGAGAGTAACAAAGGTTTTATCCATTCATTCTTCTTTTTCTGATCTATTTCATCTGTACTTGTTTGTTTCCATTAAGTATAATTTTAATTACAAATCATGGTCCAGCTGAGCTGTTGTATTCAGCCATACCAACCTGGGCATTTTTTTCATGATCTATCAAAGATTAAGTAGGGTTAAACTAGGTCATCACTAAGGTGGAATGAAACCCCAGATGCTAAAATGATTTTTTAAGAGACTGAAGTTTTTCTTCCGCTACTACATATCTGCTTGGAAATTTGCAGTTACTTTCCAGTAACATATTTGGACATACAAATTTTCTTTAAAATGATAAAGTATTACTTAATTTGACAAAAAAAAAAAATACAAAATAAATGGATTTATATGATTTTTCTCTTTTCATTACAATATTATTAAACAGAAAAAAAAAAATCAGTTACAATAGTTTTGATAATGACTCCATCTAATATGTGTCTCAGGGTTATCGTTCAAATCCCTTATTTGGCTGATTTCTAAAACTGACTGTACAAATCCATCTCCATCCATAGACCATATTTTGCAATGGTTTTCATAAGCAAGAAAGTAAAATTTTTAAAGACTATACCAGAAACCAGATGGGAGCATGCTTTTCATGTCCCTGAGATAATAGTTGCAGATTCAGTTGAAAAACATTTCCTATTTCTGCTCTATGCAAAGCA
Organism: Oxyura jamaicensis; assembly: GCF_011077185.1. Taxonomy (NCBI): domain Eukaryota; kingdom Metazoa; phylum Chordata; class Aves; order Anseriformes; family Anatidae; genus Oxyura; species Oxyura jamaicensis. Next base: position 5,000,170 of record NC_048897.1, on the reverse strand, counting down.
GCAAAATTTTAGTCTACATGTTTAGCCTTTAAGTATGGTACATATGTGCTGTGAATACCCGAGAACATATCCACAGTGGCAAATAAAACAGCCTGGCAGTGTTTGATCGTTCTAAGTCCAAGTGACACAGGCTGTATCTGTGCTTGACAGAGGCTGGCCCTGGGTTTGCAAAAGTTTCAGTTATTGTTAGTCCTATTTTATCTACTTCCTGCTTGTCTAATATTAATATAAGGACACTATTACAGTGCATTATAATGTTTTTAATAGCATGAATCTCAGGGTGAGTGCTGCTTGCCACTGGTTGTGGTATGAAGGCTTATAATGTTAGCTGGAGAAAAAAATTACAATAACATTCAATAACACGGTAAGAAAATTAATAAGAAAAAGTGAGCACAACCTGTGGTGGCTCTTTGCATATTGCCTGTACAGAATGTTTTATCCTCTTGGCCATACAGAAGTATTGCCTTGAAGAGCACCACTTCAGACAGGACAAAGCGAAACAGGGAAGACACTAATAACAGGTGAGGGTGATAGCTTGCCTGGTCTGTGCCCTAGCTGTGCTTAGTACACTAAATTATATATAACCTGTTAGGCTACGTAGATGCATTTCTTTATTTCCCACAATCTTATACAGTTTAAAACAAAATTATTAATATTAATATGGAAAAAATACATTATCTTAGATGAACTATTTCATGAACTTATGCAGAGTTTCACATGGCTCCTCTAAACAGCTGCGTTCAAACTACCAATTATTTTTAAGAAAATATTCATCTAGTTGCATATTTCTGCTTATAACTATATGCTTTTTCCATCAAATATCTCCTCAATACAACTACAGACAGATATCGCTTGCTGTCTTTCCCTAATCATTTTCATGCAAATAATTACTCAGGTGAAAAATAGTTGTTGGATTTTATTAATATCTGCTGTCTCTCTAAAACAAATGAATGTGCCTACAACTAGAGTGTAGCACAATTTTTGAAAATAAAATAGAGATGGATCTCAAACGATCAATATATTTTGCAGAAATTAGCCAAAAGTAAGCTTCCTATTTCAAATGTATTGTTTTACAGCTACAAGAGCTTAAATGACGTTGGAGCTTCTTTCCTGGATTTATAAATGTGATCTTCATCTGGCCTGTAACGTGAAGATTCTTTGTTGAGTAATGCAGGGCTGCAGAGCTGTAGTACTCAAAGATATTTCAAGGCTATCTTAACTGGAAACAGGGACTCAATAGATGTCACAGGATCTCAATACTGGGTGTGATGGCATCTCATTCAAGATGACATTACAGTCAGTTGTCAGATCAAAGAAGATATGAGCAGGACAACTCCGCATACTGATGATCCTTAAGTCCTTTGGAGTTATAAAAACTTAGGCTGTATAGTGCAAAACTGTAAGCATCCTGAGAACCAGATGCAAATTGAATATAGGCTAAATGGAAACCAATAAAGCTTCAGGATGAGAGAACTGAAGATATTTAATGCCAAGCAATGTAACTTTTCATCTCAAATAATAGTTTTTCTACATTAAGGGATCTGAACCTGTTGATATCTACTGTTAGTAGATATCAGAATGGATATTTAAACACCTGTCTGGATGATCCTCCAAACAGAAAAGCCAGAAGCTGCTCTACCTGCATGTTAACCTGCCAAATTAGAAATATTGCATATAACTGCCTTTTGGGAAGTAAATCTAGCACCCTTATTGAGGTCCATACCTACTTAATGATGGTATTTTAGCAGTCATACTGCACCAGCAAAAAAAATGTTGACCAAACTTCCTCAACAGCTATGAAAGGAAGAGGCACTATGGGTATTCCAGTCTCCAGTCCTTTAGCTGCAATAGATTCAAGAACAAATTGTTCAAAAAATTCTCAAGTTTGGAAACTGTTATTTTCTCTCCCTGAAAGTATTCAAAATAATGATATATTGTACTTGATTTCCTCATAACAGTATTATAAAGCATAACTCTTCTTCCATTCACTACAAAAATATTAACACTTTAAACTTTGCATTTTCCTTGTGACAGATATGCTACATTCATCCATTTGTCTATGGTAGAAACTGAAATGCAGATTTTTCCAGAATGGACTGAAGTTTTATTACAATATTCCACAGTTATTTTTTATTCCCTGTATTCTCTGCATAAACAATGTTTTAGGACAATATAAAAATAAGACAACCCCCCAAGAGTTACCTATTATTAATATTAATATTGTTATTATGATTATTATACATCGTTATTATTATATTAGCTTTGTTATTATTTTTATGATAACATGTATTCCATTATCTTACAAGTCTCAGGAGTGAGATGGTGGTTAATAGAATGAAGAAAAAGCAAGCACATTTGAAGGAATAGAAGTACCTGTTAGTAAACAGTCCCAAGATGTTTATTCATGGTTATGTGAAATGGCTTTTCTATTGAAAAGGTTCTCAGCATCCATACTTTCACCAGCTGCTGCATATGTTGCTAGCAGGAAATGTCATACTGTCTTGAAAAAATTTGCAGTTATCATCCGACCTGTGTAGGTGGGTGGAGAATTGCTCATGTCCCCCAGCATACCAAGGTGCATACCCTACCACAGCATAGTGCTGCTTCAGCTGGTGACCTGCTGTGTGTCCCACTTGAAATGATTTTCAAATCTTACTTAATTCCCACTTCTTTAAAATCCTTAAAGGCCAAGTGTGTAAGTATTGCAGGATCATGACCTTTGAGTGTTTAGTTTTGAAAGTGAAAATGAAAGAGATGTCAATAAATCCCAAAGCACAGCACATCAGTCAAGGTGCAAGATATCCCCAAAGCCCAAGACTGTTACCACTGGGATATTATCTAGTGAGGAGAAATCCAGGCTTCATTCATATCATAGGAAGATTGCAGTAAATTACAAATTAATGTTCTGAAGTTAATGAATTTAATTGATTTCAAGCAGAGTAAAGGAGTTAAGGCTGGTATTCAAACAGGGAGAGAGTATTTAAATTTAGCTATCATTAGCTGGCACAAGTTGCGCTCACCAAATGTCATGACTTTTTACTCTCACAGTATGTGGTGAGGCCATGTGAAGACTTTTACACTCATTTCCTTCAACAAGTGGGGAAAGGCTCGTAATTTTTAGACAGGATAACAAATGATAAATATAAGACTTTTAATCGTAGTAGAGAGGAATATATAACTGTCCTAAGTGGATGTTTATGGCATTGGTTAGGTTCAGAAGGTTGAACCACACTCTGTGGCAGATCTTGTTCTTTACAAACACCACTATGTCGGGTTCTAGTTTTCCTAGAGGAAAACCTCCTGATACATAACTACTTTTTAGCAGATATATTGCTTACTAAAGAGAAATAATATAAAGACATGAAAAGTCAGGAAAAAATGTAACTATGATGAACAGATACTATTTCATAATCTCTGACAGTATTTTAATGATTGATGATCATTCTATGCTTTGTGTCTTAGACATAAAAGATAACCATACTGATTTCTTAGTATACTAGCCAAACTTTTTTCCCCCAGTGATACCACTCTGAGCTTGCTACTACTGTCTTTGAATGAAAATGTAGTATCTTGTATATATTTCTTTTATTTTATTAAAGAGAAGTTTAAGACTAATGGTTTACATCATTAGATTCCAGTGTTAATGCCACAGTTTTTCTCTGAAAACTGCACAAGTGTAAGATAAACACGTGGGATAATTAAAATAACATTGATTCCCTGCTTCATGCAGCATCTTAGAGATTCAGTGCTTTAATGTCTGTAAAACATTTAAAGATATCTGAGAAAAAATATACTTTATAAGTGCAGAGTGATATTCAAACACCATGTGACAGGTATGAGAACAGACAGATTCTCAAATACCAGAGAGTAACATTGAAGTCATATTTAAAATTTAAGTGACGCACAAGGAATACAAATTTATGCTCTGAAACATGCTTGCTTACTCTTTATGTCTTCACTGTCCTGTGCATATTTGTGCAATAAATGTTTCTCTGCATAATCTTCTGGGAACAGTTTTTCTCACTTCAGTCTCTAGTATACAAATGCACACATCTGCATATGCATTTGACATTTGTTATTTCTTCAGGAAATGTCACAACCAACATAAAAAATGTTTGCTGTCCTTCTCAGAGTAGAACTGCAATTTAATCAGTCTGCTTATTTTTTATGATTACTACTATTTCTAATTCCTTATAATATTTCTAAAATGAAGCAGCAGCTTCAAGATCAAGTCCCAGAACCTGGTTCAGTTTCACTCACATAAGTATTGTTTCTGCTCCGTAGAGACCATAAGTTAAAGGACAGAAGATGAATAATGACACCTAGATGAGAACTGAAGGGAAACAGCATAGAGGTAAACAGCAAACAAACAAAGACACAACTGTAACATAGTTTAACTACAGATCCATCTCTAGGAGAACAACATAATAAGATTTTGTGTCACAGTTCAACAAAAGTCATGCAAGTATTACTATCACTCAAAAGCTGAAGTCTTTCCAAAAATAACTCAGTGAGTATGTCCACACTACACTTTTAAAAGCAGCGCAACATAGTAAGGACATAGCCCATTCGGCCTTCAGATGTGTTCTTTTAGCTGCCTGTGGCTTCAAGGCACTCTCTGTAAATACCTCAGATGCATAAAGGCATGTTCACTCGCAGCTGAAAACTGTCTACTGAAGAAAATTTTACATATTTTAACCTACTTTGAATTTTGTTTTTTATAATTCTAATTTTATTTGATTTCCAAAGTGACTGATAATTGCTACACATCCACTTTCTTTCCATTATTTTCCTCCAGAATTATTTGGAATCTGCTTTTCTTTTAGTTGCAAAACTAATGTAATACCCTTTCTAGCAGTCACAAAGAAGCGATTTGAATGTGATATCCTCTGTGATAAATATGGAGCTTGTCAGCTGGAAAAGAAAAATAATAAGTGTCAAAGAAACTGAGAAATCACAGCCTCCAGATAGGCTACAAGAGGACAGGACAGCTTAATTTCTGATCAGCTTCTCTGAAGTATTTATCAACCCTCATTTTTGCACATCTTTAAAATAATTAAGTAAAAATATATAATTTCAGTACATATATACAGTACTGAGGCAAAAGATACTTTGATATTAGTCAAATGACATCAGTGACAGGGAAAGAGCTCAAAGAAAGTAATGTCAGATTCAGCAAAAATAAAAGCAATGGAAGCAGTGTCCAAAAGCTACAGATCAGGAATATATGTGATTCATATTAAAGTAATGTCTCTGTTCAGTTTTACTGAAGGCACTATAATAAGTAATAAATCACTATTAATTCCTTTGATAACCATGGAAATCATATTAATCACAAATGCTTTTGGAGCTGGTAGACCTGTAATGCATAACTTCGCAAGCATCATATACCAAATAATGTATGACCAGGGCGGATGAAGAGATGATCATAACTCACTGATCAACATGACTACATTGATACCATAAGAACTAACCACTCTGTTTTCTCTTCTAAAATAAAATTGTGTCTTCCCATCCCCCCATCCTCCCCCCAGCCTTTATTTAACATTTAATATTTATTTGTCTGCTATGGCTTCTGTAATGATAGGGTGTGTTTTAATGTGATTTTTTATGAATTATTTGTAGTGGCAAGTTTATAAACTAACATTTGTAAACTAAGTGTGATTTTATGTAGTTTATTTTGAAAACAACTTATTTACAAGTTAACTTGTATACCTAAATAATAGTGATTCTAACATCTTATTCCCAGGCACAGTATTTTAAGGTCCTACGTGAAATAAAAATTGATCCACAGTTTCTGCCTAATGCAGCCTTGTTAAGGCAGGCTATATAGAGCAGACTATGCCAGTGTCCAGACAGGGTCTTGATCACTGAATTCAAAATGGGAGATGTGGATTCTTATCCACATCTGTGTGTGTCCTGTGAAAACTGTTCAGGGCAGTTGTTTCATTAGATTCAGCAGTTTGGGCTACCACTACGTCAATATGTCAATATTCACCTCTGGGAAGAAATTCTCCAATAGTAGTGGCAAAGGTACTTCATTCTTTCTCTCTCTCTCTCTCTCTCTTTTTTTTTTTTTTTTTTCCCTATACATGTTATCTAGGCCAGTAAAATTTCACAATGAAAAATTTACCATAGATATAAAAAGATTAAAAGTATTTTTTTCCATGTTTGTTTAAAGAAAAGCTCTAAAGCCTTGACATTATTAAAAAAGTACAGTTTAGTTTTTATGCTAATGAGTGAACCTCTCGGTTCTGCAATTATGCAATTCTCTGCAAAGATAATATTTGTGCCTAATTTTCTGGAAAGAACTACAATGACCCTCTCAGAATAATGTTATCTTGATCCTGACCTTGCTGTCTTGGGCAGCAGTGGAAAGAACTGGATGGATGGCAGCAGTAGCAGTAGTAAATAGAGTGGAAATACTTCCAAAATCTTGTCACAGGTTACTTAAATGCACATTATAAAAATCTTTAGAAAGTCTCACTTTGACAGACTGGGGCAGCAGTTGCCCCACAGGCCTGGACATCAAAGAACAATTCTACTCCTCATCACTGTGCCTGCCTTCTTTTCCAACTCCAGTAAATCCTTGCCTTCTCTACTTGCCTGTTTTGCAAGCTTTCCTTATTTTCCTGCTGCTACATACAGAAATTATATCTTTCTCTAGTGCTAGCCCAGCCTTCATTGTAGAGACATATAGATTTAGTCCATTTCAGTGGAAATGGTTTACATCTTAATCTGTAGTATCAATTTACAACATTCATTAATTTATTTTTATAAAATAAACTTTGAAATTCAGGTTAGTTTGGCACCAGTCTGTCATTATTTCCTCCCTCAAGCTTCTCTTACTGAATGGAAAGAAAGTTGTAAATTATTCATTTAGTATTTCATTGTTTCATAAATTTTCATATTTTACTTTGTATTCTACCATTTTTTTCTGAGGTTGTTAGTATGGTTTTTATGTATGCCTTTATATACCTATATACCAGGGTAATGGCATTTTCCTGTATGCTTCCAAGGGAATTTCACATATTTCCTTTAGGAAACATGATGGAGGACCTAATTTGTCTTTCTTGCAATTAGATTCTTTTTCCCTCTAGGCCTTTAATGGTTTTCTCTTCTTGGAGATCTCCAATCTAGTATAGCTACAGTTGCTCCAATAACACCTGAAGATCATAAAGAAGATCATGGACTTCATGGACTTTAGCTGTGAAGGTGAAAAAATAAGCCTGCAATGACTTTAGGAAAAAATACTAAAATTCTAAGAGGCCTTTCCTTTTCTTTTCTTTCCTTTTTTTTTTTTTTTCTCTATGACCTAAGCTTATATTTGAGCTTTTTTTTTTTTTTTTTTTTTTTTAATGCATAAATGATCAGCAGTTTAAAACACACTCAGTATGTAAAACTGCTTGTGCAAAAAGAAGTATACCTGAAGGGCCTGTACTTCTGCCTCTCCCTCTATCACTGTTTCTCTAAGAAAAATATATAGGCATTCTTTCTTTACTTCTTACTCCTACTGTTGGTGTTTCAGTGGCATCCTCCTGCTCTTATTTCCCTTTAATACATTCACTCCTTTAAGTCAGAGAGATAGATAGTGCAATGACTCTTTGCAGTATTTGTTTTCATGTATTCCTTCATTATGGAACTCATTTCAGCTGGACCATTAAATAACTTCTAAGCAACGAGAGAGAGGCAGTATATCCATCACATAGTGAATATGCAGCGTTTAATGCAGATCTCAGATTGATCCTTTTCTTCCATTGCTAATTTTTATTTATTTTTCCTCCCCAGGGGGCTTAGCAAATAAAATATATTCCTGACAGTGTGGATTTATAACACCAGGAGGGAGATGAAATAAGAGACCGAAGCATTCTCTGTTAGCTCTTATGCATAAACTATTTCTACTTGTCAGATGTTTGCTGAGGGTTTGAGAATGCGGTATTTCTCCTCCCTCTCAGTTTGACCACTTTGTCTCAAGTTCACATATCACTGCAGCAGAGACCAAATTCAATGACTGAGGTGAGTTGTTCCTGTGCCCAGCATGCATGGTCTGGACCTTCCCCCCTAGGAAAGCTTAGTTAACATTCCAAAAGCAGAAACCAAGATCACGTCTTCATAAGCATGGAAATTTTCAAAGGAAAAAAGATTACTTCCTCCTGGGATTTTGATCTTCATTGTATTTCTGGCATAATTGCTATTGAGAATAAAGCAAGATTGGGCCTACAGAGAATTCACTTTTGGTTTGGATTTCTTAGATCTTTCCTTAAGTGAAGGCCTTTCATGTTATCAAATTGATTTCATGTCAATATGCCGTCTAAAGTTCAAGTCAGGAAAAAGTGATGTCATATTTCTAAAGCATTTTAAACATAGTATACTTTCCAAATAACTGACTTTCTTCCCCACCTTCTCTTTCATCTTCTTCCAGACACTCTGTCCCTATAAAACCTTGTCAAAAAATTTTGGCTCATAATAGTTTTAAACATTTCCTACTAATACACCTACATAAGGTCCTAAGTGATATTTTTTAGATAATTATTTCAAAATATCAAGACATTTAAAATATCAAGATAGTTCTTGATAATCTCACATGCTTTTTTCCTTTGTGCTACACATTCTACACATTAACAGTTAAGCACCTAAAAATTAGATAAAATTTACTTTATGCATGATATAGTCAAAAGAAGGGAAAAAAATAAATTGCTTTTAGAGTAATGATAAATAAAATAACTTGTGTGGACCATTTAACCTGTGAATATGTAACAGCATGACATTTTGAGTTAAAAGCAAAGAAAGATAGGTTCCTGTATTTTCATTACTCCTCTGTAGGGGACATTAACATTTCCAATAAATATTCATATCAGATGAATCTTGAAAATATCTATCCAACAACAGCTAGAGTTGTTCTGAGCTTTTTTTTTTGTTGTTTTTTTTAGGAAAATCCTTAGCAGATGCCACAATTAAAATATAATATCAGGAAATTTGCCACTGGTAAGAATCCCTTATGTTAATAGTTTGGCATGAAACCAGACAGCTTTAGAATTTCCTTTGTCAGTGGAAGCCAAATATCAACAAACCAGGCTTCAGAAAGCTACTGTGGATAGATTTTGACACATTCATCTTCCTCATTCAGGATTTCTACAAGGCAGGGTATAAGTGACCTGAAGACACCGTATGATTTTGGATAAAAAGTGTGTGCTAGAAGTATATATTAATTACTAGCAATCAAAATCCAAAAAATAGCTGCTTTGTTGTTTATTACCATTTGTCTATATGTGCACTTCAGAATATGGATCTTTGGCTTTGGAACTGCAGATAGAGAAAATAATCTCTTGACCCGCTCTATTTAGTTTATCTAGTAGTTAGTTGCAGGAGAATATTCTACAAACCGCTGTATGTCTCTTGATACTTCTAAGAGATAAATCCAAGTTCCATATTTATTTAAAGGTTTTTCATATGTTGACATTTATATATTCAGCAAGACCAGAAAAAGCCATTGGGGATTACAAGTGAAGAGCACTGGTTCAGTGAAAGAGATCCCACCAGTCCCTTATTGAAACCAGCCTGTCTGTGAAGGACAGGGAACAAAGTTGTGAGCTAGGAGGAAAAAGCATATTTCCCACAAAAACAGCAGCCATATTACTCAAAGCATCAGACTTTTTTTTTTTTTTTTTTTTACTGACACATTTGCTGGTAATTTACAGTAATTTCAGTCATCACAGTTTGCCACTTATTGTTACTGTACAGCTCCATTTTTTGTTTTTTGTTTGTTTATTTATTTTTTGTTTTTATCACTTCAATTGTTTCTTGCATCAGTTCTATTTGCCTTCTTTCATGTTCTGGTTTGTGTCTGGAGAATCATGCATAAGGCTTTGAGCATGTATCTTTTAGTGAAAATACCTGAAACCCAGAAACCTGCCAGGGGAACTTTGATCCCACAGTCTCAAAAAGCCCTGGGGCATGTAGAATCCTATGTCCTGAGCAATACTGTGGCTATAATAGTATATACTCTGCATAGAAGGGTCATCGTGCACCAGCTCCAGTTCTTCATATCTTGCCTCTGGTGTTTTTTTATATTATTATTATTATTATTAACAAATGTGTAGGGATTTAAATCTCACTGAATGCTCATGGGGATAGCCTCTTAGGACTGATCTGCTCTGGAGAAAAGCTCTTTTTTTGTTGTTCTTTTTGTTTGCTTATTTAATTTTCTGGAATTCACTGTGGTTAAACATTGTTGAGATTATTTCTTTTAGTACCGATTGCTAGTGGCAAATGCCTGAAGCACTTACTTTTTTTGATGCTCTCCACCTTCTTCACATTTTGCCTGAGGGCAACACAGGAAGGAGACTGGTCTCTGCATTTTCTAAGATACTGTCACTTCCACAGTGAATCTGAAAAAAAAAAAAAAAAAAAAAAAGTGTAATTTTTTTGGACTAATACAGTTCACGCTCTGTGAAAGACCTTTTTCTCTAGAGTATATTCTATGCATAATCTAATTCCTTTTAATTTTTTTTAGTAGAAAATGTCTGATATTGAATAAAGACCCTAGCTTTTAAGAAGGGTCCTGTACTCCTAAGAGGGAGACTGTAGAGCTGGGGGGCTCAGTGGAACACAGGCTAGTGAAACTTGTATAGTATCTTGTGGATGAACACTTTGGGGAAAAAAATAAAAAAAAAAAATAATAATAATAATAAAAAAACAACTAGCCTCGATATCATTTGCAGCCTTTGCAAGTTCTGAAAATTTCTCACACTTTCTGAATGTCACCTTATCACTATGAACATGGCTTACCTCATCTATTCTGCAAAATAATCCTTAGTCTGAGGACCTGGCAATCTCCCTGAAAAAATCTCAAGCACTTTGTCACTTAGCACAGTGTGAAGACTGAAAGCACGTCTCTACTATTGGTCTTATAAGACAGGAGCTATTAAATGTTTGTAGGGATGAAATACATATATCTATAATGACTTAGGCATCTTTCTTCATTTTCCCTTCAGAGATAAGAAGGGAATTCTGCATTTTCATACTTCAAAAAGAAAATAAATCCCCTGAAGGAAAGGAGTAGATTTCACTCATTTTTATGCCTGCTTTTGTTTTCTCTCAGTTTAGTACCAGGCCACAACAATGTGTTACTCAAACATATAGTTTCACTGTTCTTAAAGTCAAAAGGTTCTTTCAAGAATCCACCCCTGCTCTTGGACACAGGACAATCTGGTGTGTTCCCTTGTTTTTCATGGTGTTTTTTGTTGTTACTTTTTTTTTTTTTTTTCTCCAAAGCAAATTGCTCTATCATCCTAATGAAAAGAGATTAGCCAATGAGGAGTAAACTGTCAGTTTTACCCCAAATGATGTAGTTTTGCTTTTATGTATCATGATTCATTGGCATTCCTGATTCCTAGAGTGTTTGTTAATTGTCTGTATACACAGCACCATGCAGAAGCATTGGGTGACAAAAGGATAGCTTTTGAGATTTATGCAATAAAACACTATTTTAAAAATCAGAATCTATTGTAATAAATAACACCCTTTAGATAAAAATATTTCAATTTTGATGATCTGTCTCTGAAAACTACTTAAAATCTTCACACTTTCAAGGCCTCCTTTCATACAATGGATTTCTAGGAAGGGGGGGGATTATACTGTCTCCTGGGTGCCAGGAACATCAATAGCGGTGCCAGGAACTACATATCTGTAATAGCTGCTTGAGCATGGGCTAGTTCAGGCTTTCTAGGCTTCCTGTTGAGAGATTGCCTAGAAATATTGATCTCTGTGGGAGCTTCTAGTAATACATGCATCGATCTGCACGTCAGCGTCTGACCAGCTGCTTTCAAGATTCCTAGTACTCTTCTTTCTGCTCCTCCAGCTCAGGACAGTTCCAGAACTTCCAGAATTCCTGCTTATTTAAATAAATTCACCTGGTTTTCTAGCACTTCCTGATCCAGATTTCCAGAATCCCTCCCTCATTTTGTTCTTCGTCATTCTGGAAATCTCAGAAATATTTTCAAGATATATGAAGGCAGGAGGGTTGTGTAGCTTCCTACAAAGCAATGGGAAATTGGAAGTGCTACTGATGGCACTTATGGCACTTGTCAATAGACATTTCATATTGAAAAAAAATCAAAAAAATAATATAGTTCTTCCCAACAACACTAAATCAGCTATAGTTATAAAATGTCTATTAGCATTAGAGATCGGGGAAAAAAAATCACATAATATTAACCTTAGATATTGAAAAGCAGTCCCAGTCTTCAAGTACTCACACACAAAAGTCCCCAGTTTCCTTATGTGTAAGAAAAGGATTCAAAAATTGCCCATGCCATTCAGCACGATCTCAGAAGTTAACTCCAACATGTACTCAGAGTTTGACTTTAGTCCCAGACCGGTTATATCAATCACCACAGTTGCTTTCTCCACTTGATAGAAGAGTTATAGTCAAGGGATGAAATGAACAGAATAGCTGGAACTAGATGTGCGCATCTGAACAACAATTCTGCAAAATGCAGTTGGTAAGAGCCATTTTGAAAAGGAAGTAGACTGAGTGGCTGACCTTGTAAATGCCCTGGAAATACAGAACCACATAATCTGGCAGCACTCTTACAACACCTAAATAGGTTATGCTCATCCAAGTAATATTTTTAGGTTGTTTTTCACCTTATTTCAAATGTGCTTTTATGTATTTTTAGTCAAGCTTTCTGTCTCCTCATGCTGAAAAATTGCTGATGTTTTCACTCTGCAGAAATTGAGGACATATCTGCTCTCTATGCTGTATGAATCAGCAAATTTTCCCCTTTTAAAAAATCAACATTTCAGAACAAAGCAGGAATAAATAGTGAACTTGCAATTTTTCTTCTGTTGCTGCTTATTAATTAGGAAAGGAGAAATTAGTCTAAGAATTGTTTTGAGATCTTCTTTACAGAGCTCAGGTGGGATAATTCTTTCTACAACTTATCCCTCAATCGTTTGCATGTCTGGATTTTGTCCTATTGCCATTGTTTGAGATAAGTGATTGCTTATACAGGGTGTCAAAACAGAAAAACAAACCTCAACTCCTGGAAAAGGAACCATGAATTTCAGACACTTTTTTTTTTTTTTTTTTTTTTTCCTTGTTAGAAAAGATTGGGAGTATATTTTGAGCATGCCTTTTTCACATTTCTGCTCACTTTTCTTCACAGTACACATTCTGGTATTCTGCCCAATTTCATTTAGCGTATTGTGCATAAAATGGTTCCTTTTCATCTCTCGTTTTTATATTTAACTACATAGAATGAAAGCAACTATTATTTGTAAATCATAGAAAGACTGAATATCCCAAGTTGGAAGGGACCTACAAGGATCATCAAGTCCAACTTCTGGTTTCACACAGGACAACCCCAAAATCAAACCATATGTCTGAGAGTGTTGTCCAAACACTTTTTGAAGTGCAAGCTTGCTGCTGTGACTACTTCCCCGGGGAGCCTGTTCCAGTGCCTGACCACCCTCTCAGTGAAGAACCTTTTCCTGAAATGTTATATCTAACCTGAATGTCCCCTTTCACAGCTTCATGCCATTCCCTCAGTTCCTACCACTGGTTACCAGAAAGATCGGCTCCTGCCCCTCTGCTCCCTTTGTGAAGGCCTAGTAAGCCTTCCCTTTGCAGAGAGACCTGTAGGCCTAGTCTAGGTCTCCTCTCAGTCTCCTGTTCTCTAGGCTGAACAAACCAAGCTGCTCCCCATACAACATTCTTTCCAGACCCTTCACCATCTTTGTAGCCCTCCTTCGAACACTCTCCAATAGTTTTATATCCTTTTTATACTGTAATGCCCAAAACTGCACGCAGTACTCAAGATGAGGCTGCACCAGCCCAGAGCAGAGCAGGACAGTCATTTTCCTTGACCAGCTAGCCATGCTGTGCCTGATGCCCCACAGGACATAGTCAGCCCTTTTGGCTGCCAGGGCACACTGGTGACTCAGATTCAGCTTGCCATCGACCAGAACCCCCAGATCCCTTTCTGCGGGGCTGCTCTCCAGCTTCTCATCCCCCAGTCTGTACATATATCCATGTCTGCCCCATTCCAGGTACAGAATCTAGTACTTGCTCTTGTCACACTTCATATTGTTGGTGATTGCCCAGCCCTCTAAGTAGTCAAGATCTCTCTGCAAGGCCTCTATCCTCTCTACCCTCTACATAGATGTTAGATAGTAGTTACATAAAGTGCACTGCTGGTGTAAGCAAGCAAAGTACTAAAAAGAGCAGAGATTAACAGCAGCAACAACAATGACAAAAAAAAATGTGGCTTTCTTTTCCAGTGTGAGGGCAAGAGTTTTACAGAAGTTTGCCTTCTGGAGAATTGATGATCTGTACACTTCTTATAGAATCATAGAATGGTTTGGGATGGATGGAACTTTAAAGATCATCTAATTCCAACTCTCCTACCTTCATCAGGGATAGTTTCCACTAGACAAGGTTTCTCAAAGCCCCATCCAGCCTAGCCTTGAACACTTCCAGAAATGGTTCTCACACCATGCTTTATTATTTTTAACTGGTCACCCAAAACTTAAATCACCAAAGTGTCATTACTTCATTTGAAAAGTAGGGGTCCTCGGGTTTCAAGAATTAAAAATCATCTAGGAAATCTACAAATTAAAAATCATCTAGGAAAAGACTTCAAAGTTGCCTATGGGCAAATGTTTTTCAACATTAGTGGAAAATGGCATTCTTACTCTGACTTTACAATGTCTGTGACTTACAGGAAGGAAGGTGGCAGCTGTAGACTGCAAAAGGAGTGTGGCTACACAAGAACATCACTGTATCCTGAAATTTGCAAAGCTTTTAATGCACAACTCACAACACCAAAATGAATTCTCTGTTCTTTATGTCTCATCTTCTGCTCCCCAAGGCAGCACTGCTCTGAAGTATATGTTTATATTTTAAAATTAATGTATTAATTACTTATGTTTAGCCTAATATAACCTCCAGAATGGAAGAAAAAAGAAAAGAAAAAAAAAGATGGTATGGTGATAAGTAGACACTTTTTGATGGCTGAGAACAATCAATTAATTTAGCAAGAATTATATGATGCTATGATTCTAAGAAGTGTCAAAGAAATTTCTTTTTCCTTAAGTGAGAATTTATTTTAAGAATTCAGATTTCTGGGATTGATGGCATAATTCAGGAAGGTCACACACACACACACACACAAAAAAAAAAGAATGAAAGAGAAACAAAAATATCAACTATATATGTCTTTCTGGGTATGAAATCTATTCTTTGTCCACTTAAGATTCCAATTCACATAAAGAAAAAACAAAAAAACCTACAAATGCCCTGTAGCTTCCAGTGTTGTAAGACTAAACTGAGAGATTTACTGAATACCCCCCCACCTCCTAGAGGTTTAGTGTATCCATTTACATCAGAGCTACAATTGGTATTAGTTTAAAGAGCAGTGCAAGAACCAGGGCTTGTATCCAAACGTGGGGACAAGAACTAACACCTCACTAAGACAGTGAGGTAGTCTGTAATCTTCCCTGCTGCAAAGTTGGTTCCTCCTGCCCACCTTGAGAACACGGTAGCATGATGCGTGGAAGTGTGGGAATTAAAATTGTGGTTTTGCAGTGGAAAATTCCACTAAGCTTGCATATTTGAAAGTGATTGTGCAGGCATAAGAGTGCCCTAACAGTGGCAGGAATGTTAAGCAGTAAGGGGACAGTGGAAGGTCCCAGCGTTCCAAAATAAGGAGGATGGCTAAGAAACACAAGACAAGCAGTTGCAGAATCAGCAAGAAGAAAAAAGTCACAGGTGCTTCCAGTCATGAGAGAAGAAAAAAAAAAAAAAAAGGAAAACTGAGAAGGAGAAATTAAAGGTTGGTCAAATAAAATTGCATATATATGGTATAGTAACAAGTGTTGAGTAGGTTGTGAACCTGCAGTACTCAGCCAGTGAGGAAACGGGAGGATTCAAGTGTAACAGAGGTAATAGGGAATATAAGGTTATGATAAACTTCTGCTATAAGCTCCTGCTCGCAGGACACCTGCTATTGCAATCACAAATAAAAATGCTACTTCACTGAGATCCTTGCCTGAGTCCGTGTTTCTCACAGCTTGTTTCTCACAAAAACAGTTAAGTAGATAACAGCCAGAGAGGATTCTCATCAGTCTGCTAATTCTTATAAATCCTCCAGATTTGATTTGTCCCTCAACCACACTGTTTAAATCTGCAATTAATTCCATTGATGGTGGGGCTGTTGCACTACTGCTCTATGTGGGTAACTGAAAGGAAAATAAGGCCTTTTGTGCCAAGAGCGTGGCAGCAACAAACTACAAAATTTGCCTCCAATTCATTAATTTAAATTTTGTATTTTTTTTTTAAGTGACAACAACATTAGCATTATCTAAGGAAGTACAAATGTAAAGACATTCTTTCCACTTTCAAGGTATTACAAGAAAGAACAGACCTAAAAAGATGGATGTAACAGGACAGGAAGTGAATATCTGAAGTTGTTTTATGCTTCTTTTACTTACCTTTATTATTCTCTTCCAAAACAATGTGACAGAAAATATATTAGGACTACATTTGCTGGAATTGAAGAAAAAGTGAATCCTTGGAAAGAATTTCAATAATGAGAATAGAAACTGCATATGCTCAAACAGATTTTTAAACACATTACAGACAAAGGGCAATAAAAGGAGTGAAGGGAGTGGGCAGAAAATAAAAAGCAGATTACAAGCAATATTCATAGGCAGTCATTAATCTATATTCAATGTGATTTTACATTTATGTTGTCTTTATGTAAAAGACATTTACGTATGTCTTTAGCATAACAGGTAGACTAACAAATATTTTCAAGAGATTTCCTTTTTCAAGATATTTCTTTTTTTTTTTTTTCTCCAGTTACTCAAGCTGTTCATACCATGTTCAGAGCATGGAACATTTTGTCCAAAGCCTGGTAATGGTAAGTACTTTGTATCCTTTATTTTCTAAAAGAAATGTACTTATAATACATAGTTTTTAACCAGTCTATCAATTGGTCTCTGAATCATCTCATGGGATCAGAACTCTGTTTTACTCAGATTTTGCATTGTTCTGCAAGTTTGTTCTTACTTTGTGCTACTTAATCTACTGTCTTCTGTTTAGATTTTGCATAAGGACTCAATTTTTTTTTTTTTTTTCCCTCTGATCTTCCTTTTGTAGAAGATAATTTCAGCTCTGTTCTAAGTCTGTTCCCATTTAGTAGTCATCTTCCAGGAGCAAAGAATAATTTCACATGAATCTTCTGCTTCTTTCAGTTAGTCATACTGCACACACATTATCTTGATGTTGAAAAGGGTCACGTGGGATGTTTTAGCACTCTATATTTTCTCTTTGACTTTTTTCTAGTATTCATAAAATTTTAGAGTATCCTTGTTTACATCTTTTAGTAGTTATACAGTCAGGTAGTCTCATTTTACACCTCCTATCAAACAGGATGTTGGCTACCAATTCCAGGCTCAAGATTATTGCTGCATAATTTAGTTGTGTCAATTATAGTCCCCCAAAATTTTAACAGATCTTTGAATAATTGAGAAACTATCTTGTGTGAGACCATTAAACTGTGGATACTCTGGGATTAGAAGATCGTGTTTAGAATTATACTCTTGAAGGAAAAAAAAAAATAAATGCACGAAATCAGATTATCTATTCTCTATCATTACCATAGTTGATTTCCCACAATTTTAATATCTGAGATGTCCTGCAACTGCAATCTTTAATAATGCTATTTCTGTCTAGTGTGATAAAAATCCAGAGCAAACACTCTTTTTCAGCACAAGCAAACAAATTTATAGCCACCAGTAACCATGTACCTACAGTTCAATTAGGTTTATTTACTTATGCAGCATCAGTCAATGATCTTTGTGGTAGCTTTCAATTTTATTTTTTTTAAGAATTATTTGTCAATCTGATAATAACTTGGATTTGCTTTTTGCTGTTTTATTTAGATTCTCTAGCTACTTTAAAAATATGTTCTCATGTGCTCAAGCTTTTCATCATTACCTTTCTCTCAAAAAGGCTACCTTGTCTGACATGCCAACTCTGTCTTACATCCTGTATTGTCTCAAAAAATCATGAAATATTCAGTATTATTTTACTTTAACACCTAATTTGCACAATACAGTAAAAAAAAAAAAAAAAAAAAAAAAAAAAGATATCTGCAGTACGTAATCTCTTCTTTTTCTACATTCAATTTTTTTTTTTTTCTCATTATAACAGCTTAGGTTTTTAACATGTCTCATGCACTAGTGTGCTACTCATATGTAATAATTCTAAATTCTGCTTATAAGCTGCCATTTGAACAATTTCTAGTAGTTGTTACATTTATAACAATTCCTCTTCTTCTCCCTTTTTGCCCTTCACTTCTCTTCCGGACTTTTTCTTCTCTCTACAATTTGTAAAATGTTTTTTTTTCCATCTAACAAGCTTACCAGCTTTGTGCAAAGGCAGGACATTGCTTAGGCTTCATGAAGAGAAAAATCATATTTAAACTCTTTCCATTGCTCCCATTGCTTCCAATACAACTTAAGCCTGTATGTGAGAATGATATGCTCCTCTTACCACCTTTGTTCATGTGTTGAATTTCAAAGGATGAGACTAATTTTACTCAGTAATGTGAATGCCTTCAAGGTAGAGCTTTTATCTCCAAGATAGTTGTCTAACATTTCATAAACATAAATCAACATAAACCTAAATCATACAGTGAATGAAATCTAAAAAGCAATTCTCCTTGTCCTATAGGAGACATCAAAACATGCTCCAGTTAACCTCCCTCCAAGATATACTGACTGTTCTGCTGTTCTCACCTTTTGTAACATTTCAGGTCTAAATTAAGGAAATACCCTTATAAACAGGAAAAAAAAAAAAAAAAAAAAAAAAAAAGTAATTGGCAAAGTGATTTCACTGGAAGATTGTTCAATTCTTCATCCAGAGCATTCCATCAGCTTGGAAAATTATGACTGCTATTTTAAGTTTGAGACAGTAACTACCATAAACCCTATCTCAGTTGCAGACTTTCATCCATAAATTAGTCTTGAATTAGTAGTTCTCAAGTTAATGGTCTTACAACTATCAAAAATATTTCAGTGTCTTCCTCTTTTTCATTCCCCAGATGCAGTTGATAACTTAAAAATGAGAAATTTTCTGACAGAGCAGTGTTTTCAGTGTCTCAGTTTGATAATTCATCTGTCTCAGTTTGATAATTCAGTGTTCTTTCTCAATACTAGAGTTTTCGTCCCACAGAAATTAACAAGAAAAGATAACATACTTCATCTTTTCAGTAGCTTCACTTAACTTCATGATGAGATCCTCCTTATTTGAATCTCTGCTAGCTGTTTGCTTTATTTTTTAAAATTTTAAGCATCATTAGAACCCCATGTACTTAATTCAGGAACTCTTTATGTCTGACATGAAACTCTTCTGGTTTTATGCTTTTTTACTACATCTAAGTCTGTTGCTTTGGCTTCTTACTGGAACTGTTATCCATATAGATAAGACAACATTGTGAGTAACAGAAATGAGACCCCAAATCAAGAGAAAGACCTAGACTTTTCAGGACATACCAGTGAAGGCAGAAAATAAAGAGACTGCTGACTGTTATGCTATATTGCAAACTGTATACAAGTATTTCAAATCCATGCACTGTAGCATAGCTGCCTCAGAAGAGTTACTGGCTGAGATCCATTCTTGAAGTAAAAGTTCAGTACCGCAGGTGCTATAGGTGTTATTAATTTACAGCTAAAGCTTGTCTGTTTATCTGTTTACCACATGCTTTCAGCTGGCAGAACAGGCCAATTGCTACTCTTTTTTTTTTTTTTTTTTTTTAAATCAAAAATTGCTAACTGATGAGCTAGTTCAGCTTGTTAATTCTGTGGAGATTTTTTGGGGAAAAACAAACAAGCCAACAAACAAAACATAAACTTTGAGAGTCTCAGGAGAAACTAACTAGAACCATAGCTAGTAATCGAGGCTGTCTGTAGTCTGATCTAAAAGAGAAAATCTGTCCTTTGGAACTACAGAGCTACAGGAACTACAGAACTACAGAGCTAGAAGGTCTTTCTAGAATTCTTTCCCTTTTTAACCTGTAAGCGTTCAAAAGCCTGCAGCCTTTTAAGATTTCTGTTTCTTTACTTTGTAAACAGAACCAGGCAACAAGGTTTCAGCTGTAGACTATAAAATCTCCCAACCTTCTTCCCCTTGCAAGTATAAAACTACTCCTGCTATTAAAGTGAAGTTATTTTAAACTTTAAGCTATGACTTTAAAAAAGTCATAAAACCAAATCACTTTCTAGCAAACTGCCATAAGAATTCCATGGAAACCGTGGAGGAAGAAAAGCCAGAAATTGTTTTGGTTTTAAGTGGTTTATTTTTAATCAAGCATTTAGCTGCTCTTCACTGAGGTGGAATTCTCCTGAGTCTAGAACACAGTAAGTATAAAACATTAAACATTGGAGAATCCTTAAGTGCTTCATAAACACAGTAGTTGCAATGTTCTATTGAATATATATATATATATGTATCAAAATTATATTCCCCTTTTCTGCATGCCAGTAACCAAATGTTAGAATATATATATATTATTTTTATTTTTTTTCATCAGCAGCTTTAGTCAAGACTAGACTGACTGCATGCTCAGTGAATTAAAAAATATATATATATATCTATATATATATGTGTGTAGATAGATTTTAGTATATCATTGTTTTCACCCTTCAGTTTCTATGCAGCACATTTTGTATTCTGTGCCACTGGAGCCAGTTCTGCAAACTTTGAAAACTGTAAGGGTGCAAGTTTGTCATGTATTCAGAATATACAATGTATTCAGAAGCTGAAAACTCAGAGATTTCTAAAGCTGTATATGCACTAGGGGCACAGGGTAGCCCTGCTAGAATTCTGGTGTTGCTAGGAAAGCCCAGTGAAGCCAAATATACAAATGGGCCAGTAAATGTTTTGTTCTTCTGTTGGCGGAACACCTCTGTCAGCAGGTACTGTTACATGTTTCACTGCAAAATCCAAGATTTCAAAATCACATGTTGACTACTGCCTATCGGTTTTACAATAATATAAAAAGTAAATTAGCCTAAATTTATTTCATAAAAGACTGCAGTCTCATCAGACTTCATAAATTAAGTTATGCTAGGTCAGTACTTTGTTAAGAAGATTAGAAATGCATTTCAGGAAAAAAAAAAAAAAATAATAATAACTGAAAAGGAATTCAGTTCTCAGCCTGGCACAGATTTTGTTGTTAAGTCCCTAGGCAAGATACAAAGAACTCAGAAAGGTAAAGGTAGATCCTTGTAGCTTTTGAGAACTTATCCTTCCCTCCCACGCTACTCTCTTGTTTCTCTGAAGTGTAGCACAGAAAGCTATGTTAGGCTTCTACTTCTGCCTACATTATACAAGACATCTTGAAACAAAATAAAAAAGCGATAGGATATTGAAAAGAGACACATTTAGAGCTAGCTGAGTGAAAACTGAGCAATGGCCACCTTGGAAGACAAAAGTATCCTGACGTTCCTCCCCAAACCACTACCTTCTGAAGCTAAAATCATTTAAAGATGCATGAAAATATTTATTGATACTTGGAGTGCAGAGTAGAGTCTGAGAGAAGAGCAGAGGAAAGAATCAAGTACTAATTTTTAGACCTCATTACGAGGTTTGGTTCTGTATTTTGCATCCACATAAAACAAATTTTGTAAGAATTTGTGGGGTAGTTATTAGACGTTAAAGCCTTCCCCATTCTAGACAAATTTGTCAGCCATAGGAGCCCAACAACTTTAATTTGTACATCCTCTCTGCTGAATTGTTTGCCTGGAAGTGACACCACTTCATCATGAAGGAAAATTGCTTGCCTTAGATAACAGCCTGCCTGCTGCTGATCTGCCCTTTGAATACTACCTTGATTTTGTTATCACAACACAGAGAGTGAACACTGGAAAATCCCTGAGAAAAAGGACTAGCATTGACTAATTTGTGGAAAAATCTGCGGTTCTTACAGAACCACCAAAATCTTTGTCAGAGAAGACTAAGCCCATTAATGTGCCTCTTGTATTACATCAATTAAATATTCAGAAGGAAAACAACAAAAAATCAAACTAAGCCAAAGAAACAAAACAAAAACATACCACAAACACAGCTACAGGCAGCGTATACTACCACAACAGCATATATACTTAAGTTCTTCACTATAAGTTTGGCCCCACCCAGAGGTAACAGCTGAATGAAGCTTATTACTGTAATACTGAGGTAGCTAAGAAAGCCTAATTATTTAAAGCCTATGCATTTAATTGCTGAGGGGAAAAAAAAAAAAAAAAAAAAAAAAAAGTAATTTCTAAATGAGAAATAAGAAATGCCACTGATAAGTATATTGTCTTCATGACAACATCCAATTGCTGACCCTGTAATTCTATTGCACAAAATGACAGCGGATCTTACTGATGAACTTCCTGATTCTGTGGAGAAGAAATGAAATTAAACCCTTGGATCAGACTGCTCTTGTATCAGTGTACTTACTGATCTTGATGGGCTTCATTCTGGAAGATGCGGAGTGCTGCTAGGAAGCACTGATCATCTGTATCTTCCAGAGGAGAGCTGAGAGCCTTCAGTATCTCCCTCCAGACCCCAGGACCCTGCAGAATACAGCTTCTTATCCAGGGCTTAGAAAACAGCTTTGGGACTAATTACTGCATATTGTCTCCTTCCTCAGCATTTAGTATTGATGTCATCTCTCTATAAACCTTATCAGATCAAATCAATTTCAAACCAAAACCCTGACAAAAACAAGCTCAAAGCAAGTTTGTTGTTGTTGTTGTTGTTGTTTTGTTTTGTTTTAAATTTTTATTGTTACCTTAAGTCCCCCACTGTCTGTTCTGTTGTTTATGTATACTGTGATGTAAATGTACATACAGGCTAACTTAGCTTATGGGCTCATACATAGTGCTTCTGAAGTAGTATGTTAACATGCTGTACAATACACTGCACACTATCACTTAATAGCGCTAACACGTTAATTAGTAAAATGGAAAAAGGATCTACAAGTCAATACATTGATATCAAAACCCCTTGAACCTTAATTTAGCCAGTGAAAGTTAATGATTCCCACATTCCTACCCTAAAATTAAAGGCAATTATTACTGGGAGACAATGTCATCTATGGGTTAGTAAGCAGGAAGATAGCAGAGATCTAATTGCCGCTCTCAAGACTGATTTTGCTTATTCTTCAAAGGCATGTGTTCCTGTGAATACACAGTAAGACAATGACATCTGCAAGTGACCCGAGATTTTACTAAATATACATTAGGTAGACAAGATTATTTAAACTGTCTCCTTTCTTGGCATTTTTATCAGGACAAAACTTGGTATATAATACAACACTATTCACTGATGTAGTCATATGCCTCAGTTTCCCTGGTGAGGGAAATGATTCTGCAATTCTTTCCTTGATCTCAAGTGGGGCATTGAACTGAAATTTTGCAAGTATTTCAGAACTAAACGTTTCATTTTTTTCAACTCTCAATCTAAATTTTTCATTTTCATGCTTTTGAAATTCTTCATTTGGCTTCACTTTTTATTAGTAACCATCAGACAAATGAAAAGCTATTTCTAAAGTATGTGGAACTGTTGTACTTCAAAATGTTTAAATATGCATTTTGTCTGCTTCAGAACTCTGTCAGGGTGTTTTCTAAATAGAAAATTTATCAAAACAAGTTCTTGGTTTTGATGAATCTGTGTGTTCCATAAAAAAGTGATCAAAATATTCCTGAGCAGCTCTGCTGTGGTGCTTTATTAATGTTTGATCAGCACTTTGAGAGCCTACCTATAGAAGTGTAAATTGCTCTGAATGTGACTGTTAAAAATTTCACAGCACAATGAGAAGACAGGAACGAAAGATAAATAAAAAGCAGGTGACAGTAGGAATGAAATTATCCGAAGTTACTGAAGAGTCTTGAAATAGGTTGTTCACTATGTAGAATTTTGACCCATTACATCCAGCATGACAGAAAGAAAACATGGTCAGAATGACTAAAAATATCAAATTAATATGCTAATAAATGTATTCAAATAACTCTAGTAAACACATGCAATGTAATTTTAAAAAGATCAAGCAGCTATTATAAAACATTTCTTTCCAATATCAAATAAGTGGATCTATCAAAGAATTGATAGTGGCATATGTGGATTTCACATATAATTCCTATTAAACTAAACATGTTATATGGATTGGTCATTTGATGCTCTGCAGAAACTCCTTGTGCCTTAAAGGGTTCCTCATACAAGAGGCGTGAGGATAAGCCAGAACAAATAAAAAGCGTAATACCAGATACCTCACAAAAATAGATCATAAAGGTGTTCAACTTCCAAAACTATAAATGTGATAAGCCACCTAAGACTGGCTGTAATTGCTGCTTTGTGGCTCTGCAAATAGGATGAGAAATTAAGCAAAGGTACATTTTGTTAATGGAGTTCGACTAATGGCAATAGCTGTCAGATTCTTCAGACTACCAAGCTAGGTTCTCAAGTACCAAAGTCAACTGAACTTTTGTATCTGACATGAGAAAGAAAGAGCTCAAGTTTTGGTCCTAGCTGTACCAATTATTTGCCATCCTCATGCATACAAACATTAATCCACAGCAGAGAGACAGCGCCCTCAAACAATGACAGTTCTTCTGAGGATGAAAATGTTGCCCCTCTAAATGAAAAGTAATCAGTTATTTCACCAGTCACAGGCATGCAGCTTCCTCAGGAATACGGTGATGCCTATCCTAACTGAAGTCATACAAACAGTGTATTATATTAGTATGCAGATCAGTGGGTTGCTTGATAGAGATTGTCAGGGGGATACTGTGGGCTGATTTACCTTTTACCTTTCTGCTCGTTCAAATACTTGGAGACTTTGTAATGATCAGAACGGTTTTTTCTTTCTTTTTCTCTTTTCTTTTTTTTTTTTTTTTTTTTTTTCAGTCTCCTGTGATTTATCTAACATTTTATTATACTCCCAGCAAACCACTGACAAATCCGCCTCCCTCTGAGCACTGGTATTCCACTAAATAATAGCACATTTAAAGCAAAATTGGAAACTCATCTCTTGAAAATAACTAGTTTAAAGAATTCCCAATTCAGTTCATTTATTCTTCATCTTCTGTTTAGTCAAAGATGAAACACAGCAGACAAAACGCTAGAGCATTTACTAGCTGACTTTCCAGTAAGAATGACACAATTTGTCCAGAAATGGCAAGTGCCCCAGTTTATACTGTAGCTGCCAACCCTCTTTAATATTCAGAGTCTAATGTCTGCACAGTTATCAAAGGCAGACACTTGTTTCTACTTACTCAAGTGAAGCAATATTCCAGCTAAAACTACAGCCCTGGGCTTTTCAAAATTCTTCCAAATAAATACATGTTATTTGAGGAAAAATAAATATAATAATAATAATAAAAGCTTTTCCATTTTTTTTTTTTCTGCAAAACAGTGCTAGATTAATGAGCTTCTTTGTATTTTTGACATGACCAAAACTATCTAAACTCATCCTCCAACATTAATTTCTTTCCTGTGAAAAAGAGATATCTGATCCTGAACAAATATCTGACATTTTGTCTGGTGGAAGAAGAAATAAGTGAAGGTAGAAGTCCCCCAAAATGAACAAAATATTTTTGTTATTCCCATGCATGAGTAGGATTGAATTGGCCACCTTTTATTCAAATAATACGAAATCACAATTTGGAAAAAAACAAAAGGCCACCATGTACTGACCAAAAAAAAAAAAAAAAAAGAAAAAGAAAGAAAAAGAAAGAAAATTTGACCTCTGCTGAACTCCACATGTAATTCCTTAACTTTAGTTTCAATAGTAAAAATAGCAATGATTATTGTTGACCGCAGTGTTTCAGCACATATGTACACAGGGAATTCTGCGATAGGTCTCTTGAAAATATTTCAATGCAATAAGAATTCTAGTAGGTTCTCACAGCATGCATTTTATGCTAGTACTGAACCATTGATTTTGGATGGATAAAAATATAAATTTGAGAAAGATACACAAACTCTATACAACATCTGCTTAGATATTCAAAAAATAGGTAAAATTGAATTATTTAAAATCTGAATATGAAACATTACCTTTGTTAGGGAGTTAACTGAAGTGAAATTGTGCATTTTGATCTGTTAGTTTAATAATTCATGAGGTGTTTAGTAAGAAAGAATAACAAAAAAAAATCTTCTGAAACTCCATTAAGACACTCAATTAGCTAGATGCTAAATGATATACTGAATATATTGTAGAAATGTTCAGGTTTTTTTTTGTTGTTGTTTTTGTTTTTTTGTTTTTTTTACTGAATTCAGGTTATGCACCTCACTGAAACAAACTTGTCTGTTTTCTCTGAAGCTTCTCTGAAACCCACAGAGGTTAAGGGTGTTAGGCATCCATAAGATCCAGATATGCAAATTAGAAATGATGAAGTATCAACTAGTCCATTAATAATTGAAGGAAATAATATGTAACAGCCCTACATGGTCTTGTCTTTACTGTCCAGGCACTTCTGTGTATCATACTCCTTTCTAGAACTGGCCAAATCCCTGTACTGATTTTATTGGCATTTTGAAGAAAAATTGAATTTGAAGAAAATCAAAGACTTCAAAATTACTATTAAGTTATCAGAATTCTCAAATGAAAGATTTCTGTTTTTTTCAGTACCCAGAACTTGTAGTCAACACTTTTTCCCTCTGTACGTGTTTTCGTATGGGGAAACCACTAGGATTAAACAAGATCTTACAGATAGACAAATGCTATTCATTTTCACTAAGATTCTAGTCTCAATAAGATGAGAATTACTGAAGATTTACCTAAAAGCTATTTGTAATCTGTCAGGATGTTATCCAAATGTATAAGTCCCTTTCAGGAGTGATTATATTTTCTCCTTCAGATCATTTATAAGAAAAAAATAAAAATAAAAAAAATAAAATATTAAGCCAAAAAGACACCTCTGAGAAATTTAAATAGAAACACCCCATCAGTGATGATCCTCCATTAGCAAGTATACTTTGAGAGCTATTAGACAATACCTTTTAAACTTTGCTGAATATGACCTATTTAGTGCATTTCTCCATAATGCTTTTGAGCTGTTTCTTTTATGCTTAGTGTTTGCTCTGGATTTGATTAATTTTCACACAATTTTCTTATTAGCATGCAAGAGCAGAGGACAAACTATTTACTCCCTTATTTTATGAGCCTAGTCCTTAATTTTAGATCAACAGAAAATGAAACAAATAGGCTGCAGCTAATGTTCAGCCAGCCTTGAACCCAACAACAGAGTGACGTAGAGAAGTATTCTTTTACATCTTTTTGATTTTCACAGAGAAACACTTATTTTCTTTCTTCTTCTCTCTCCAAATTAATGTGTTTCTCAAATTTTCATTAATGTATGTCATAACTGATTTGAAAAATGTATATGTAGCTGTAAGTATTCTAAATAATCTTCAAATTATATTGGTTTAATCCAAATTTTCATAGAATCATAGAGTGGCTTGGGTTGGAAGGGACCTTAAAGTTCATCTATTTCCAACTCCCCTGCCATAGGCAGGGATGCCACTCGCTAAATCAGGTTTGCCAGGGCCCCATCTAGCCTGTCTCTGAACACCTCCAGGGATGGGGCATCCACAAACTCTCTGGGCAACCTGTTCCTGTGCCTCACCACCCTCTGAGTGAAGAATTTCTTCTTAACATCTAACCTAAATCTCCCCTCTTTCAATTTAAAACCATTTCCTCTTGTACTATCATTATCTACACAAGTAAAGACTCCCTCTCCATCCTTTTTATAAGAACCCTTTAAGAATTGGAAGGCCACACCATAGAGCCTTCACTTCTCCAGGCTGAACATCCCCAGCTCTCTCAGCCCTTCTTCATAGGAGAGGTGCTCCAGCCCTCTGATAAAACTTTGTGGCCCTCCTCTGGACCCATTCTAACAGGTCCACATCTTTCTTGTGCTGGGGGCCCCAGATCTGGATGAAGTACTCCAAGTGGGGCCTCATGAGGGCGGAGTAGGGGAGACGATCAACAACCTTGACAAGCTGGCCATGACTCTCTTGATGCAGCCCAGGATACGGTTGGCCTTCTGGGCTGCAAGTACACACTGTTGGCTCATGTTGAACTTCTCATCCACTAGAACCCCCAAATCCCTCTCCACAGGGCTGCTCTCAGTAAGTTCTCCCCGTCTATGCTTGCGCCTGGCATTCCTCTGACCCAGGTGCAGCACCCTGCACTTGGACTTGTTGAACCTCATTCGGTTCATGTGGGCCCATTTTTCAAGCTTATCCAGGTCCCTTTGGATGGCATCCCTTCCTTCTGTTGTATCAACTGTACCTCTCAGCTTGGTGTCATCTGCAAACTTGCTGAGGGTGCACTCAATCCCATCATCTATGTCATTGATGAAGATATTGAAAAGGAAATGTCCCAAGACAGACCCCCTGAGGAACACCGCTCGTCACAGGCCTCCACCTGGACATAGAAACAATGACCACTATTCTCTGTGTGTGTCCATCAAGCCAACTCCTTATCCACCGAATGGTCCACCCTTCAACCCCGTATCGCCCCCATTTAGAAATCAGGATGTCATGTGGGACCATGTCAAAAGCCTTACAGAAGTCCAGGTAGATGACATTGGTTGGTCTTCCCTTATCAACTGATGCAGTCACTCCATCACAGAAGGCCACCAGATTGGTCAGGCATGATTTGCCCTTGGTGAAGCCATCCTGGCTGTCTCAGATCACCTCCTGGTCTTGCACGTGTCTTAACATTGCTTCCAGGAGTATCTGTTCCATGATCTTGCCAGGCACAGAGATGACTTTCCAAATATGATGGAGAGTGGCTTGGCAGCTACATCAGCCAGTTCCATAAGGGCCCTGGGATGGATGTCATCAGGCCCCATAGACTTGTAGCTGTTCAGTTGCATCAGGTGGTCCCAACCTGCTCTTTGCTTACAGTGGGAAGGACTCTTCTACCCAGTCCCCACCTAGAGGTTCGGAGACTTGAGAGATGTGGGAAGCCTGACTGCCAGTGAAGACTGAGGCAAAAAAGTACCTCAGCCTTCTCCATGTCTGTTGTTGCCAGTCCTCCATCTACATTTTTCAGAGGCAGCACACTCTCCTTTTCTGGACAATGTACCTGTAGAATCCCTTCTTGTTATTTTTTTTTTTTTTTTTTTTTTTTGATCCCTTGCCAAGTTTAGCTCTGTCAGTACCCTGGCTTTCCTGATCCCATCCCTGCATGTCCAGACAGCGTTTCTGTACTCTTCCCAGGGCACACGGCCCAGTTTCCACTGCCTGTGCAGTTCCTTCTTTTGCCTAAGTTTGACCAGGAGGTCATTGCTCAGCCATACTGGTTTCCTGCTCTCCCTGCTTGATTTATTGCACACTGGGATGGAGAGCTCCTGCACTCTAAGGAAAATATCCTTAAGGAGTTGCCAGCTCTGAACAGATCCTCTGTCCCTAAGGACAGTGTCCCATGGGATCCCATCCACTAATTCCTTGAACAACTGGAAGTTTGCTCTTCTAAATTTGAGGGTCCTGGCTCTTTGCCAGGCCCACATCTCTTGAGATCCCAAACTCAGCCAGAGCATGGTCACTGCAACCCAGACTGCCTCCCATCTTAACCTCTTTATTGAGGTCATCCACATTGGTGAGCACCAGGTACAGAAACGCTTCTCCTCTGATTGGTTTGTCTAATACCTGGATGAGGAAGTTGTCCGCAATGCACTCCAGGAGTCTCCTGGATTGCTTACTTCCTGCCATGTAGCTTTCCCAGCAGACATCTGGGTGGTTGAAATCCCCTAACAGGATGGGTGCCCATGAGCGCAATGCTTCTTGTAGTTGGAGCAAGAAGACTTCATCAAAAGGCTCCGCTTGATTGGGTGGCCTGTACTAGACCCTAACAACAAGGTGCCCTTTATTGGTCTGTTGCTTAATTTTTACCCACAGGCTCTCAACCTGCTCATGGCCGTTTCTCAGTGGCACCTCTTCACAATCTATCTGCTTCATAGAGGGTAACACCCTCACCCTTCCTTCCCTGCCTAACTCTCCTGTGAAGCTTGGAGCCCTCCACTCCAGTGTTCCAGTTGTGTTATTCGTCCCACAATGTCTCCATGTTAGCAACTAGATCGAAGTTTTCTAATTGCACCAGGGCTTCCAACTGCTTATTCCCCATTCTGCATACATTGGTGTAGAGGCACTTCAGCTGGGCTACCGGCTGCATTGCCTTTTTAGAGGAGTCATTCCCAATTTCTATGAGATGATTCACAGGTGCCTCCTCGTTGTTTTCTAGAGTATTGGAATCCACTGGTTCTTTTAAGTCTCTTACAGGTACATCCACTTCCTCCACTGAGTCTAGTTTAAAGCCCTACTAATGAATCCAGGCAGTTTGCTGCCCAGGATGCTCTTGCTCCACTTCATCAGGTGTACCCCATCTGGTGCCAGCTTTCCTGGTCTCTCAGAAAAATGCCTGAGATTGTAGAACCCAAAACCCTGAGCATTGCACCAGCTACACAGCCAATCATTCACCTGACTGGCTCATCATTCGCTCTTCCGTAGGCCTCAGTCTCCAACTGGGAGAATTGAGGAGAATGCACTCCTGATCCCTTCTACATCTTTCCAAGAGACATAAAGCCCCTTGTGATGTTTTGTAGTTTCCTTGTTACAACCTCATTTGTCCCTACTTGAAATATGGGCGCTTCAATGCCTCTCAGAAGAATCTCCAACTGCCAACACTTTTTTTTTTTTTTTTTTTTTGGTGGCGCTGGTTCTTACACATGTGGTTTGCTGGTCCACCTTTGTACTACTGCCTTTTCCTGGGGTCTGACCATTAGCATTCTTGTCATTATCCTCTTCTTTTTTGAGCCCCAGAATATATCTATTGCGTATGTGCACTTCTGGGGCAAGGGGGAGGTTCTTCCTTATGACCCGCGCAGAGATGAGGGTCCAGCTTCCTTTGTCTTGCGAGTCCATCAATGGTGCCAATTCAGGGTTGGAGGTTCCCTTACCAGTCCCTTTTGAGGACTTACAGCAGGGCTGTTGGTCAGCCTGTGCCAGTGCTTGATACCACACACCAATCTCTTGCTCAGATTCCCAGACGCTTCGCAGCCTGTTGAGCTCCCCTCGCAGACAGCAGCTCGCTCAAAACGCTCATCCAGCTGGGCACACCTGCACTCACAACACCCAATTCTGACTTTGGGCCCTAGGGGGACTTCCAGACTCTGTAGTTCCCCGCAAGTGGGGGTCTGGGAAGCTCTTTTGGTCCTCAAGGGCTCTTGTCGGTGCGTAGGCATCTGCCATGGGGGGGTTGCGGCCCCCCCATCTGGATTTTGGCCTCAGCCCGGCAGGCGCAGCGGGTGGACGCCATTTTTGCTTCAGTATCAGCCTGCTCCTCGTCACTGCGAGAACTGAGCGGCCGCCTCCCGCCCTTCTACGCGCCAACAGCCGCACCACCACCAGCCCGCCCGCCCTGCTCGCCGCGCTCTGCGGCGCTGGCGCTTTCTGGGGGCTGCTTTTGTACGTGAGGGCGGCAACGGGCGCTGCTCCCGGCTCCGCCCACGCCTGGTCGGCAGCGGGCTGGGGCCGGAAACCCCTCCCCTGGCGCGATCCCCTGCCCTGCTGCCGAGCGGGTCGGCCCCGGCGCCGATTGCCTCAGTGGGTGATCGTTTGGTTTTGATTGGGTTCTTTCCAGGAATAAGAAAGTTCTTGCCTAAGAGCTCTGCCTATACTGCGCTGAACTGGAATAGAAGCGTGGCAAGTCTTACCAGGAAATTGCTTAGGAAATCTCTTAGGGGGATTTAGATGAAAATTAGCAATTTATTGTGGCTTTAGGTGATGACAACACAAGAGTGAAACTCCAGTGTTTGAATTTTCACATTATAGCTATCCATAGCTCCAATTTCCTAAGAGCAATAAGAAATCAACTTCAAAGCCCTTGTCATAGAAATAGAATACAATTCCTCCATCTTCAATAAGCCTTATAACAAAGTCACATATATTACTTGAACTGTAAAAGAGCAAGTGGGAACTGGAATCACCACTCACTTAGGTTAGGGGATTCTTTTATTATTATTTTTTTCTTATTTACCACATGATAAGAAGCCCATGCTATCATCAAAAACTACTTCTGCATACTCACTGAATTTCATTCAAACACTTGGAGAAATAGGGCTCATCCCCTATCTTGCAGCTTACAACGTTTGTATTATGTCAGAATAACAAATCCCAGAGAAGCAGATGTATTTTGCAAAATATTCAACAACTCCAAAGGAGATAACAGCTAAAAAATAAAAAATCTCTGACAAGACATATAAAGCTAATCATTCACTTGGATATTTTAGTTTAGATTATGAAATGGTTGATATTCACACACACATACTTTAAATCAAGCTAGCAGTTACCAAATTCAATGAAAACAAGCTTCTTGTGTAGTCTCTTCTGTTTAAGAGATGAACTACTGAATCCTTTAAGTGTTTTTCAGAGGCATGCAAGTAAGGAGTTGTTTCTCAGTAGAGCTGTAGAAAACTAAGGATTGATTGGAATTGGACTTATTCCAACACAAGCTACAAATACCTCTAGTTGCCGGGAGGCATCTTCTCAGCCCTTTCACATTTGGAAATAGCAAAATCAACTCTTTGGGGTGATGCATTTATCTTGAAAAGCACACAATAATCCTACTACTCTTCTTTTTGTACTCAAACCTCAGGAATATATTCTGTCAGACAAAGCCAATCCAAACAGAGAGCTGTGGAAAACCAAGTCTTGGTGTGTTGATACATTGCACAGGCATCACAAAAAACATTATACTTTCTTGTGTGGCGCATAAGCAGCGTTACCAAATATTAATAACTATAGATTTTTCCTGTTTAATTTGAAAGATGGCTTTTGCTTTCCAGATAATGTAATCTTGCTGTTGTTTAGGTTCAAAAGAAAAATGAATATTTTTCTTCTGGATATTCTCATATCAGCTACATGCAAGTACAATAAGCAATCCCTGTAAGATTTTCTTTGGGTTTACACAAATTTGAGTCACATAATTCCTGCCTTGCAAGTTACATTTGATCTTTCAAGAGTCTATACAAATATTTTATACACAAGTTTTCTGGTTGCAAACATTTGAAACATTATTGTTAAAAAAAAAAAAAAAAAGCGCATAAGTTTACAGAAACAGCCTATTGAACTGAGGAACTTATAGAAAGATCTAGTACTAATAAGAAAAACTAACCAATGGAGTAGAATTTTTACAGGAGAGATCCAAGAAATGCTGTGCACCTTGTTTTCACTGACACTGTGACTGTAAGTTTGCATTATTTAGAAATAATAATAATAATTAAAAAATAAACATAGAATCCACTTTTTTTTTTTTTTTTTCCTTACCATTAAGGCACCTCACTGATAACAAACTAAGTTTTTCTCTATTCCTTTCTAAAATTAAAAACACAAAACAGGAAAAAAAAAAAAAAACTCATTAACGTGATGCAGGGTCAGCTCAGTGAATGGGTTTCAGTTGAACTGCATGAGACAGTTAACGTTGAATTGGTAACCACTGAGAATACCAAACACCATTCAAGAAATACTGTACTTAATTTTATGAACCACTTCTGATTTCATGACACAGATGTCTAGTGCTCAGAAAAAAAATTCCCAAAGACTTCTGTTGCTGTTCAGTTTCTAAAACGTTTACTTTGACCTTATGAGGCAGAGTTTCAGACTCTCACTCTATTTTACATTGACATAACATATTTCACCCTGAAAGATTCCTAAACACTTTATAAACATTCAAGATACAGTTTGCCCTCAAGTGAAATAAAGTCTGATGTAAGGTGGAAAACAGTTATTCCTCTAACTCTTCTACAGCACATTTTAGGGTAAGACATGTTAAAAAAAAATAATAATAATAAAATAAAAAAAAATCTCAACCAGCTAAAACTACAGAGAGTGTCTAGCTATGTATGACACTGGGGCTAACACTGTTACCCTGTTACCCTTTTAAAATATACAAATAGCTTTAAATAACCTTGTGGGAGAATTCTGATGCTTACAGAAACACCTCCACAATTCTTTCCACTACCTAACTTTTAGGTATAAGAAATATCCCCCATAAAAATTACTAATCCTTTGATATGCTGATTCAACTCTTAGACTCTTATTTCACTTTTTTGTAGGTTGAAAAGGAAACAAACAAACAAACAAAACCATTGTCGTTTCAGTTACTTTTGCTAAAGGGAGTAAAAAATTATTTAAGACCATAAGAATTCTTGCTATTTATGCTCAGAGTTTTGTTACATTCTTCAGTCTTAGACCAAGACAAACAGATGTTGAATTAGTTTTCACCCTGGAAACA
Source organism: Oxyura jamaicensis (assembly GCF_011077185.1). Taxonomy (NCBI): domain Eukaryota; kingdom Metazoa; phylum Chordata; class Aves; order Anseriformes; family Anatidae; genus Oxyura; species Oxyura jamaicensis. Next base: position 4,965,812 of record NC_048897.1, on the reverse strand, counting down.
TTCAACTTCTTTTGCAGATTTATGACTGAGGCTTTTGTCATTTCAGTGGTGGCTCAGATATAACATTGAGCTGAGTGGAATAAAAAGTCATAAAAATGATTTACTACAAAATACTTCTCTTCCAGGTAATGCCATCCCTTTTCCATCCTTTACCCCTACATTTACCAGACTAATTCAAACTCTGCTTCAGTATTTGAGTCTTCTGGCAAAACAATATGTAGGTCTGGAAATACTAAAAAAAATGAAGAAAAAAACTAGCAGTGGCAAAGAAAAGCTTTTTCTTGATATGGGGATCAGATTTTTTTTTTTTTTAAACGATCTATAGTCTAAAATAGACTTATAGTCAATAGACTATATTCATTTTAATTTTTGCAACACAGATTGCTTTTTAGGATCAAATCATCAATGTCAATCAGCATAGCCATGTTACACACTGAAATGTCACAATCTGTCCAATGTGGAGACACTAAATGTAGATTTTTATAGTTATAACAGATAGCTACACTTCCTAAAGGTCCACAGCCCCTGTGAGGAGGAAATGTGGATAATAATTAGACGGATAATTTTACAATTTTATGAGATCTGTTATTTCTATTAGATAACTTTAGAGCTTGATGATGAAGTTTGGAAGAATTTATGCTTTGTGAAGAGTAGTAGTAGTAATATGATAGACAACTCCTAGTATTAAGACATCCATCTTACAAAGCAAAACACTTTCCTTCACTCGTATACTACTAAGGCCTCTAACTCTGGCTGACAAAGTGACATTTGGCAAATCTCTTGCCCCCATTGCACCGTTTTTTCCTTTTAAAATAGATAATAATGCTTTTGACAGAACAGGTTTGAAATGCCCAGATATAACTTCATATGATATTTTATTTTATATATGATATTTATTTGATTATTATTATTTATATGATTATTATATATTATATTTATATATCATATATATGATATTTTATTTTATTGCCATTTTCAATGAAGCAATCCTTCATTGGGAGCTAGTTGAGATGTCCTAGCACCCAGAATATCAAAGCTAAAATTTTCTGCAGACAGTATACTGACTGGTGTCAGAGATGGGACAGATAGAATGTCCAGAACAGCCAGTCCTAGGCCAAAGGTGCAGGCCCGGTTTGCACTATAGGTGAGAAAGCCAAGGGCCTGCTATAGTTTTGAAATCAACTGGAGTTGTAAGGTCAAGGGGATCACTGATGCTCTGAAAAAATATTAGCTTCAGTTCATACTAGACTAACCAGGAAATCTACATTTTCAGAGAGCTCTCACAAAGAATTCTCTATCCATGTTGGGAAAAAAAAGTGCAGATATGATTTTTTCTTTCATTTGCAAAAATACCATATCTTGATATACCTGTACAATTTTGGATGCATCTTCTGTGTCAATGCCAATGAGCAATTCAGTGTCTCTATAAAAATTATAATCAACTGATATGGGAAATGGAAAATGACTTATGTTTGAAAAACAAAAGCTTGTGACACTGAGCTTTCATGTATCAATTACTTACTGAAATTGAGATATTGAGAAAGCATATGTACTTCTCTTCAATTTCATCACATATTATAGGACATCTAAATAACAGAATTATCTTACTTATTTTTCCTTGATGTCAAGAAATTGTTATTTAAAGTAAGTTAAACAGCACCTCTTTCTTCCCCAGAAGTCTGGGATTTCTAAATTCTCTTATGTATGCCCATTGGAGGTATAAGGGTTAAGTTAGATGACTGCGTTTCCTCCATATCTAAACAGGGTCTAGTACAGAGCTCCATCATGTAAATTTAGTGACTCAAATCGTCATTAGCATTGAGAAATTGGTATAGTATTTGCTTGGATGGCATAGACATTCTTTCATTTCCAGTATTAAAATTGCTTAGTTGACATTTTAGGCTGATGCAACATAAATTTGGATCTGTTTTTTTTTAGGTAACCTTTTACATAAGTCCTTTTCTTCTCTAGAGCTAGCTCCTAACGGTCTCATCAGCTCCACCAATACTAACTCTGGAAGAAGCACGTATCAGCACACCGTAGTTTTGAATTAGATAGGGAAAACAAGTTTTATCTATCCCGTATGTCTTCTTTGGATGGATTAAATTTTGGATTAAATAAATGTTCTCTAAGGCACTCAAGTTCACATCAGCTCTTCTATATCTGTCAAAAAAGGAACTAACAATGTATAAGGGAAGATCTCAGGATTTCTGCCAATATGTAAACTGTGTAGACAATTAAAGGACTAAAACACCAAAATAAAGAAAATACAGATAAGAAGGACAGTTGGACTAAGGGGTAGCATTTAACAGATTGGTCTCCTTACTGAAAGGATGAAATCTAGTACAGGAAAAGTATTTTCTCAGGCCACAGGAGATACCTCTGCCTGCTGAAAATTACCAACTCACAGCTCAGGTGACTGCTCCAAATCTTGCAACTTTCCGAGGTTCTCAAAGCAGAGCACATCTGTAATTCATATTATTCATCATTTCATTAAATATGACACCAGTAAAGGAGTTTGGAAAACCTAAGTTTCAATATAATTGCTTGCTCTTCTGTATTAAGTGCTTGGGAATTTGTACCTCTCTCACCCAATGATTCTTGCCATTACACAATACATAAATTGTACATGCAGAGTGTATCATCTTCAACAACAGCTTCTGCTTTAGATTTCCTTACAACTTACAGTTACAGCTGACTGTTGAAAGCTGGTAGTTCAATTACATTCAGACAGGGAGCAGAAAATGTGGTGTTTTTTTTTTGGTTGCTTGGTTGTTTTTTACCTACTCATGAGTATTCCATGCATACAGCTCCTGATGTCTTCCTTAAGAGAAAGAAAGAAGTAATCTCAATACAAAAGTTCATTAATGGCGTTAGGAATTGACTTGCAAACCAGAATTAAATCCTATATCCCAGGGAGAGACAACTGCTTAGGAAACAACATTCCTGTTGGTATTTCCTTCTACTGACTATGATTTTGGTTATTCTTATGCTTAGATAACTACTTTAACACATGTGGCTTCAGTGTTATTACTGTATTGATACAATAAAGTGCCTAAAAAGTAGGTGCTACAGTGCTCAGTGTTGTGAAATATTTTTGTATATATATTTTTTAATATATATTAGATGCTACCTATCATCTATTTTTTGTGCTCTTACTATTTGAACATCAACATACGTAATATATTGCCAAAACTCACTGAAATGAGAGCTGAACTTTTAAACAGAGACTATGCAAGTTTCAGCTCAGGCACTAATGAAAAATAATAATAAATTACAGATGCTATCAAAGATGTCACGTAAAGTTTTTACTTTTCAATAATATAAAATGAAGCGTCTTGTGTAGCAGATAAAAAATAATCCAGAAAAGTCCCTTCATTACTGTTTTGATGTGGTCCTCAAATATGTACTTTTTTTCCAGAAAACCTTTTACTCCAAAGTGAGGTTCATGTCTGCATAGATATGAAGCAAAAGCCTATGAACTACCTATTACAATTCACCTACAAGCTTAATTTAGAATTATAATGTAAATAATGTAAATTGGTCTTCTGTTGGTTCCAAGATCAATGGTGAGTCTCATGTTTTAACCATGTAGCAAGTGAACAGAAAGATTTTTCTGTTAATTTGACTTAATTTTCCCCCCATTTTCAAGGCAGCAATTTGAAAGACAGAAATAAATAAACTTATTCAAATAAATAAGTAAACTTATTTAAAGTACCAATGCTAATGCTGCCACTGTGGACCTTGAAAAATCAAGAATCATCAGTGCCAGAATCTGCAATGACTTCAGTCCAGGGCTCCAGATCCCAAATTAGGTTGATTTTGAGTCTTTGTTAATATACAAATCATTCACTGAAACAATGCCAGTCAAAACAGAATACCAATTGTGTGCACGTGAAGCTCTGATTGTTCCTGCCAAGAGTGACTCATGTTTAAGGGGTACAAAGGAAAAAAAGGCTCTAAATGGATAATTAGGGTCTGGGCTTTTTGTTGTTTGTAGCTTGTACCAGGATTTCTACCCGTGTGAAATACTGCCCAGTTCAGAAAGTTTAATACTTGCTTATACAGAAATGACTGTACAAATTATTAATGAATGAAAGCTCAGGTTCACAGAATATGCCATGTATGCAAATAAAGGTCATATAAAAATGATTACGCTACATGAATGAGCTAGGAATGAATGATTATCATGATTTTTTCCATATTTTGTAGCAGAAGAAGATTGTTTTATAAATTGACTTGTACAATTATTGTTTTTCCTAGCTGCTGTGCTAACAAAAATAGATGAGAGCAGAACAGAACTGTTTTCAGTGATCGTCACTTACGTGCTGATAAATGTAAGTTACTCTGTTTGTTGCATATAGTACTGTAGTGGGCAAAGATGTCTCAAGCTTAGAGCCATATTTGTGATAGCAGTTGTAAATACATAACAAAAAGATAACCCTTCTCTGTCTGAAACCCAACATTTAATTCCTCATCAACATGGGAACATTTATCAATTATATTCCTTTGTATATCCTCTTAGTGACTACCCTCCTCTTGGAATGCAAATAACTACTCATGTTTAGCTGAAACAGCCTCCCAGGCAACAGAAAATAAATAAATGATTAATAGATATATATATGTATATGTATATATATATATATATATATTTAAACCCACAAAATAAAGGGATCATGCATGCAGTACTGCATTAAATTGTACTAGTTTAATTTAATATCTTTGCCTTGGACAGTCTCACTCACTTTTTCATACAGTGAAGCAACAACAGACGAAAGAAACACCTAGGAACTAGATAGAGGAGGCCATCAGATATTGTGGTCAGCACATCATCAGTGGCCGCAGCAAATCAGAATCTTCATCCAGAGTCGTCATTATTTCAGCCAAAGTAGGATGAACTCCTGCTCTCTACCTTTGAGAGCAATTTGGATGCTAACTGATAACTGACTTGTAACAGTTACAAGACTCTGTGTGTTGGAATATGAATGTGGAAACTCCTCAATTAGAGTAGATATTTACATGCACTCAGAATGGGCACCTGTACTGAGAATTCTGTAAGAATTTAAGAGTTCAGCCTGGTATTCCAATGGTTCCTCTGCAAGATTATGCATTAGAGTGGGCTTATGTTTGACATTCCTCTTAAATCTGTTACTTACTCTTGGCAAGACCAGTATAGACTTGTACCTGAGGACAAGTATATGCATGCTTTCATTCTTGTGAGAGATTGGAAACAGCGGCAGTTGAAATTAATCATAATTTTTTACTAACTAAAAACCTGATGGGAGGAAAAAAGACAATAAACTTCAGCTCTTCCTGACAGCTGACCTTTCAAGATTAAAAAAGGATGATAACAATGCAAAATAAGTCTTGTGCTGGTCAAAACATTATCCATCACATCAGCCGAGGCCCTGCTTGCAATGTCAGTGCTTAAGACTCTTTGTTCAGGGTCTGTAAAGCCTAATCAGGTTTTTATACATGCATGAAAGAATGAATTTAATGCATACTAGGGAATAACTGGTAAGACTGTTTTGAGTGGGTTGAAAATGTGAACTTTCAATACAACATTCTTTGACAATAAAAAATTCATGATACCCTGCAATACAACTGGTAATCCAGTTCTGAACTCCACATAACTACACTACTCAATCCACCTGTTTAAGTATATGGGCAGACTCTCCTGAGAGCCCAGAAAAAGAAATGCATTTCCTGTTACTTACATGAAATCTAAGTGCCATTTCAAGAGATGTAATGAAATCAAGTAAACAAATACTTTCATAAACAGCCATCTCTGGATACATGGATAAGTTCAAAACTCACCCACCCCAAAGATCCTTCATGAAGTACCACAACTGAGGTTGTATGTTAGTCCCTCCTGTATATAACTGTTTGTCTTACTGTTTCAGCTTCAGTTACTTTCTTCTATCCCTTTCTTACTCTAAATAAAACTGACAATGTTTTGATTCAATCAACAATGGGTGAACCAGTAACGGAAATAGAATAATTGCTTCAGAAAGTGGGCTTTTTGATAATTATGTTTATAGGAAGAAAATTGTTTTTCAGTGTGTATCAACTAATGTAACAAAGTGACAATGCACTACTTAACATGGTATTTTCCAATACAATTTTAATAGCTGCCCTCATAGGATGGACAAAAAAGTGTGCTGGAAGATACTGTTCTCAACCCTGTGTTACACCTCTGTCATCTTGACTGCAATGTTTAAGGGCTCTCACAGAAAATTATTTCCTAAAGATGTAATTGTACTGTGTAGAAATATTCAATTTTTGGTAGTGGGACAGACATTTTTTCACTCAGTTAAGACTCAAAACACAAGACATGAAAGCTTTGTCAGTAGTAGGAGATGGAATTTCCACTATTTTGGATTTAGAGGAATAAGTCAATCAGTCAGACACATTACCATGTGTTTTTCAATTTTGTGTGCAAACAACACATCTTTTTTCCTTGATAAACAAAAGGGTCAATGAGAAGTCTTTACCATAGGTTTGGGAATAACTGTCACACTCCAATTCTACAATGAAAATTTCGATTTTGCTGTAATCAAATCAATAAAATTAACATTGATTTTATGTAGGAATGCATTAATTTTTCCAAGCAAATGAGAACCCAGCCTGAAGAAACCACAGGTGTAGTTAAGTGTTACTGCTTTTTCATTTCTTCTTTGTATGTAGAATTTCCCCTTGTTTGCAATTTTCTGTCTTTGCAATTGCCTTAAACATATTCCTTTATTTCAATGACTGACAAAAACACATCTTTAACATACTCATACTCATCCTATTATTACTGTTGTTGTTATTATTTCCTTCCTTTTTCTTTTAGTGAATTTCACTCTCTTCAGTTTATGCTGGAATCTTAATCTTGAAAAGCCACTTTCAATTTTTACATTCTTTAAGGGTATTTTACTGTACAGTGCTTTCCACCAGGATAGCTTTATGACTGAGGTTCTATGTACCACATGAAAGATGCTGAGGATGTGTTTCAAAATTACTTTTTTTTTTTTTTTTTAAACACCTATTGCTGACATATTCTCACTTGCAGAGTGAATGTAGACGCATATTACAAGCCACTGTTTATTAAAACTCTAAACAGGCCTGAAACAAATGGTGGGGTATTCTTAATGACTCTTTCAGTCAGTCCCTTACTGCTCTGAATCCACCAGAAGTCCTTAGTAGCAGATGATGACACTCTTTATATATTTTGTAAATCATTAATAATACTGCACCACTGAAAACATTCTGTGTACTGAGGATGAATGTAAGATTACTGTGCCTCAAAAGCATTAAAAAGTCAAAAGGCAAGACTACACACTTTTCAAGCATGACTCTATGTGCCGAGAAAAAATGCACTTCTGGACTTTTGGCAGCAAAGGGTGTTTGCCACTGCAGCCTCAGTGGCATTTCATCAGAGCACAGCAGCACACGTGACAGGTTGGAGGCCCAGCAGAAAACGGTCAATAAAACCTTCAATGTATTTCAAGATGCCATCAATAAAAGCCAGTTTTTCTACCTTTACTTCTTTCTAGCCTATGTTTTAGTTTAAACCAGAAGAATTCTAACTTTCAGTTGTAAAGAAATAAAACAAACATAAAACCCGGTATGACTCCTTAGGGTACAATGACACAATCTTTCTTGTTCCTGTTCTATCAAGTGATCATACTGTGGTTGTTCAGGAAACAGGACCTGCTTGTCTTGTCAACAAGTATATTGACTCATACTGACATGGATTCATTGCCTTTTCCAAGAACTGAAGAGGCAGAGAAGTTCTTCAATTAAGTGGTTGCAGTATTTAGTGTTCAGTCTTTAGAATAGAAATATCTTGAATCAAGCCCTATTTATTTGTGAATTTAAATTTGCGAAGCTTTTAACCAACATGATAGATTTATTTTTTTCCTCTAGAAAAATGGAACTCTTAACTTATAGAATCTCATGCTGGTTCTTCTTTCTGGAAAGAATAATTAATAATATCATTGTTCCTTATATACCTAATTCTGAACAAATATTCTATCACACCTCAGTAAAGTTCATTAAGTGTTACAATAACATGGAGACACAAATACCAATTGACAGGGATATAGGAAAAGAAACTGCATATAGAAATAGTCAAAACAAGTAGGATTTTGCTTCAATTTGGTAGTTCGATAAGGAGAATAAACAGTAGAAACCAAAAAGAAAAAAAAATTGGATAAGAAATATTTTTGAAATTTAGCTACATGAAATTGAATGGCACAATCTATTAACCCACAACCTTCATTTTGAGGCTGAGGAGACCCAAAGTATTGCCCCTGTTTCCTCCATAGATTTGCTCCCTGAGGAGAAAGGGTAAATGATGTAGTTATTAATAGTTTCAGAGATACAGTTTCTGAAGTATGGAGATGAGAGCAATGCTGAGTACAAATACCAAATTAGTCTCATGACTAGTAATTTTATCATATCATAAGCTAGTGTTATACAACACAGCAAAATAATAACCTTAAACCAGCCCCCAGAAATGATAAACAGCATGACAGGAAATGCATACAGTTAGTAATGTGCTCAATTCAAAAAACAAGGACTGTTGTGGTTTAACCTGGCCAGCAGCTCAGCACCACTCAGCCTTTCGCTCACCCTCCCCTCCAGTGGCACAGGGCAGAGAACTGGGGAAAAAGTAAAAGCTTGTGGATTGAGAAAAAGAAAGTTTAATAGGACAGAAAAGAAAGAGAAATAATAACAATAATAACAATAATAATTTGTACAAAACATGTGATGAACAGTGCAATGCAATTGCTCATGACCCACCGACTGATGCCCATTCCAACCCTGAGCAGCGGTCCCCCCTACCCTGGCCAGTCACCCCATATTAATTGTTCAGCATGATGTCCTATGGTATGGAATTTGGCCCTTCGGCCAGTTTGGCTTTGTTCCCTCCCAACTCCTTGTGCACCCATAGCTTCCTCACTGGCAAGGCAGCATGAGAGCTGAAACGTCCTCATCCTAGCTGAAACATGGACAACCACTTTTTCCATCAAGCATTCTCAAATATTAAAGTAGAGTTCAGTTTAAGTATATGTTACTGATTATATATTAAGTTAAACACATTTCAACCCAAGTGTTTTGTTTTAAAAGTTTTTTTTTTTTTTTTTTAATATTTTACGTTTATAACTGAAATGAACTAAATATGAAATTGAGGCAACTGCACACCAAAACTTGTTTATTCTCTACAGCTTTACCAAATCTGTAAAAACATATAAATATATTTTTATGTTTATATATATTTATATTTTTTTTAATCTAAAACCTATGTTAGGATTTATATAAATCATTGGATAATAACACAGAACTCCAGTAGAAGATTTACAAATTATACTCACTCACTCATTAAATAGTTGTTTATGGAAAAAAAATCACATTACCCAATCTTCATCGTAACTTAAACTCCAAATAAAACATAACATTGCTGTTTTTTTTTTTTCTTTTCCCTTGAAGTCCAACATTTAATTCATATAACACTACAAAAAAAAAAAAAAAAAGATTGGTTAACATTACCATAATTTTTTATAATTTAATAATAATAATAAAGAATTTGCCACATACTGTTTTCTGAAATGTAACCTCCAATGAATACACTACATGTTAAGCATATCATTAAGTATAACTCAACATACTGGTAGACTGTTTCAGTTCAGAGCTTTTTTAAAAGACATTTTTTAGGACACTGTGCAGTAACTTTTTGACAGATGAAATATAGTCAAGAATGTTCGTTATGCAACCTTAAGAGTCAAGTCATAATTATATGTACTGTGCTTTGTTCAGTTGTGCAACATGTGAACTGGACAATTAGGTAAGTGAAAACATTCATTTTCCTTTCTCTTTGCTATAGAGAGAGTGGTATTGCCTAAAGTTGAAGTACCATTAACGGTTTCATATGGTGATTCACTGTCAATTTTCAAACCATTTGACAGTAATTCGTGCCTCTAATGCAGTTTCATTTCTGACTCGAAAATGCAAAAGCAGACAATGGGTCATTTCTCTTTCATGACTGGTTATAAGCAACTAGTGAAAACATTTTATGATTTCCAGTTCTTGAAGGAGGAGTACTTGCAGGCAAAATACATTCTTAACAAAAACAAACAAACAAACAAACAAACAAAAGCCAACTATTAATTGTTTTCTTAACTGAGTGACTTACATTGTGCTGGAAATTCACAAAGTCATTGTATCACCAAGTGGTACAATGATGCTAGAAAAACACAAGTCAAGATCAAAACAGGTGGCGACTGACAAAATTATAGTTCTATTTGAGAACACTGCTTAGTTTGTTTCTTTTTTGAAATTCCTACCTGGCCACACCAAGCCAACGAAGAATACATCTTTTGCCAGCTCCATCACAGCTTCTAAGGCTGCACTGAAACCTGCTTGGCAGCTGAGAAGAGACTAGCAGCTCAATACAACCAAGTTTCCAATAAATGCAATGCTTCGCTAGCAAAAATGCCTCACCTTTGTTTAAAAATTTCCACATGTTTCTGGTAAGCCATTGAGATCACATCAGAAGGAGCTGATTTACACTGCTGTTTCAAAACTACCATTGGCATACATCCCTCCTTTTTTTTTTTTTTTTCCTCCAATTAAAACATTATCTGTGTACTGAAGGAAATGGTAATTACCTTGGCTATTAATGAACATCACTAGAAATTTCCTTCCACTATTGTTTTGCTTCACCATTGTTTTCTTTCTATTTTCCTAATTTAAAATATGGGATTATAAAGCCTTATTTATTCATTTATTTATTTTTAACAAATAAGACAGTGTGCATATAACTTCAAAGCTCTAAGATTATCTTTGTTGCAACACTAGGTTTCTTCAAGCTGAATTTCACACAGTAAGAAAGCTTATAGCAATTGTACTATCTCCTACTACAAAGATTTACTCTGTGGTTTCAGTCTTCCCTTTACTCATGTGGCAAATGAATGAAATGAGAGATGTACCTTAAGTAAGAGGTAGGTTATCAGCCTACTTAAAACATGTGTTTAATGAGGATAACTGGTCTTCAATCTTGACCCATCAGGAACTTAATTTTATACACACATGATAGTTTTGTCTGTCTCGGTCTTCCTCATGCACTGTTTCCTTTCCTCTGCAAGTTAGTTCCAGACCTGAGGGGAAAATAACCACAGAATAAAGAGGACCTAAACAGGCCATGCAAAAATCATTTCTAGGGGAAAAAAAAAAAAAAAAAAAAAAAAAAAAAAAAAAAAAATAAAGCAGTGAGCCTAAATTTAGTTGGTTTTGCAATTCAGAGCTTCTATTCAGGAATTATTAGCATATCACAAGCTGAGGAATTCTGTTTTCTTGCATATTTTGTTTGAAATCCTGACCTCATTTAACTGCATTGTTCAGTAACAGGGTTGCATAAACATCTATGACCCTTTGGTCCAATTTAGTCCAATTATATTTACATAGAGCTAAAATATTAGCTTTTAGATTTCAGTTGTCTGGCTAAATTTAATAACTAACACACTTTACCAGCTTTTATGATATGAACAGATATTTACTGCCTGCATGATGGTAATAATAATGTAGCAAACTGCACAGCTATTTGACAAACTGCCTTCTTCACATCTTCTGCCCTTTGTGAACTAGTCCATAAGATTTCAAATGTTTTGTCAGCCATTTTTTTAATCCATATTAAAACCTCTTGCTTATTTTGTCATATATTGGCCTCCAAATGAACATCATTCATCACAAAGCTTAAACTTGTTACCAGTCACAGTCTAAACTATGAAAATGTTATATATTATCACTCATTAAGAATAAAAATGGAATGGCTATTGCAGTAGAAAACAAAAGCTATTTCTTTTGCAAGGACAGAAAGATCAAGACCGTGGTTTGTAAATCAGTGTAGTATGCAGAGCATTTTATGATTCAAAGGAATAAAAAGAGCCCATATAAAACGGAAGATCATTATCACCATTAGCTCTTTCAATCAGAGAATCCATGCTGTGACTGTGCAGGACTTCAACATCCAGAAACTAATGTGGTATTCAAATAAACACAGAAGCACCTTGAAAAGGTCATTTCTTACCGTAGCTCTTTCCAGGTTTTGGACTGTAACAATGAAATCCTGTAACAATAAAAGCATCAGCAAATGACAGTGTTGGATTGCACACCCTGTCACATAACCCTAGAAGGAAATATATATATGTATTCTTCCCTTCATAGGTCATGCTCTGTTAGACTACAGTTAATTCATGGTATCACATAAAGCTTTACAAAATATTTTTCTGTTTCTGAAAACCAGAATTGCCTGAAAAAGGCTCACATCAAGCTTAAGCCTTTTCTAATTAATTATATATTCATCCAAGCATCATATTTTCCAGTGTCATTAAAAAAAAAAAAAAAAAAAAAAAAAAAAAAGTTTTAGGATATAATTATGCCGAAAAGAAGATTTGGTAACAATTTTTTTATAATCAATACCCCAAACCTAGGGAGAGCAGAGCAGAGAGCAATATTTAAAACAAGCTCAAAGTAGTCTGACATATTGATTTGATTCCACTACAGCATATTTCCAGCACTGCTATTCTCTGTGAGTCTTATGGGTATAATTATTCTGTCCTTCAGGAACTATACTGGTTAAGGAAAAAATGACAAAACTGAATACATTTTGTCTCATATATTTTTTAGTACCATATTGCCCTTTAATACTGTGTAGGAAGGTATTTTTTTCTGTCGTTTGTTATATACTTAAGAAAGATGGAATGATTGAAAGTGGGTAGCTCTTGACAATTTTCAGGTAGGTTTATTCTTTCATAAGCTGTGCATCCCATATTCTTACATAAATCTAGGATGCTTTCTGTTGTTGGGCTATCCCCAAAAATAAAGACAACAATGACTTCATTTTCTCCTGTCAGTTTTCCTACTTGTAAGGGAGGATAAAAATTATATTTACTAACTAACAAACCAACCACATAAGATGTATGGGAGGATGAACTTGTTGACAAGCTGCATTCTGGAAGCCTAGTAAAGATCAAACATCTATTTAAATGTGCAATGCATGTGCATTTCTATAAAACTGTATACATTTCAAAAGTAAGAACTTTTGATTAAGGTCTCAATCTTAGCTAAGCACAAAAGCAGAGGTTTTTATTTCAAAACTGTTAAAAACCCGTGATAATCAGGACACCCTGAGAGTGTGCAAGTCTGCTGTTCCGTGCAATGCTAGCAAATATTCACAAGATGCACAACAGCAGTCAGGACACTGCTGATTGTACTACTAATGGAGAAATGTCTGCTGGAAATGATCACCTTATGTGTAGGAAGTAGGAGAATGGTCTTAATCCTTTCCTTAGACTGAACTGTATCCACCTCACATCTGCTATTTCCTTTGCAGATGCTTTAACCATGAAAATGTACACAAGATGCTCTCTTCATGATATAGTTATAGATTTTCCTATTGAGGATACAAGACTGACCAGGCCAGAGACAGCAAATACAAGACACCTTATGATTATGTTGTCTCTTAGAGAGTTACACATAAGTCCTTATTAGTATTTAAGCATGTAGCACTGTCAGGTGTTTTCAACTGACCTTTGGATTCCCTTGAGCTACACAGTGCATGTGAGAAGGCACAGCCCATGTTCATGCTGAAACATACAATGCAATATCATCAATTTTATATATTGGAAGTTCTCTGTTTCTAAATTGCTCATACATTATTGTACCTCCCTGGTGCTGCTTATAGAATTCTCAGCACTGCTGGATGTGTTATTTACTACTTTTTTATGTACTAAAGCACACAATACATTTTAGATCAAGACAAAAACTTGCATGTGTCTTTTCTGGAGTCTCCACTAGGATCTAAGAGAACTGAAATTTTATCTCAATGTGAAGCCATCTTGAAAAAAAAAAAAAAAAAGTCTAGAATTTTATTCCATTTGTGTGAATGAAATTGAAAGGAATGAAATTCAAAGCAGTACAGCAGAAGTGTAGCAAAAGGTAAACCAAAAGGTAGATACCTTAATCAAAGTAGACTAGCCAGACGTACGTCACTATACAAGGTTAACTTCTACAAACCAATTTCAGTATTTTTATGTATGTGCCAAGAAGACTGCATACATCTTGATATGCACATATTCATAAATACATACATGTATTACATACATAAATACATACATTAAAATACAGATTTCACAAATATTATATTAAGTAGATTACCAATACATAGGACACTAAAATAAAGGTTCTAGATTTGAATTACATCCAATGAATATTTCATCCACCTATAAATAAATGCTAGCTTTTAGATTTTAATGTTTCCCATCAGCATGCCATGATTTTATATTCTGATCCATTATAAAAATTGTCAGTCTGTGTAATGCTTTCATTGCATTCTAGTTTCACATTTGAAATTTTATACATAAGAATGTGACTGTGATATTAAGATGCCTCTGCCATCAAGATGGCTCTGCCAATAGAGATCACTTATTGCATACATTGCCTTATGCTAGTCTTGAATCCCCAATAATCTACTGAAAAGCATTTCACTCTGATTTGCTATTTTTATTTTCTACCAATAAAACTTGTTCATCTGTCTTGCGAAATGCTTATATTTTAAATATCCTCATTTGTTCAGGTCTACCAAGCAACACTGCTTATTGTATTTGCATGCCATTATCCTCACTGCCCAGTCTCCATTCCACTGAGTCCAAGGAATTTAGGTTCAGATTTTAACCTTGTATAAGAATAATTCATCTGTATTTCAAGCAGATTTTATTAAGAGATAGCTATCCATTAGAAAGCATTAATCTGTAAACTCTGCAATCAACTCCAAGCTTGTATCTCCTGATTAGGAAATATCCCAGTTCTGCTGTACCCCATAGTAGCATATAAAATGATTCTATTAACTGCTTAAATCAGTTTTAGTTTAATGATTCCAGACACCTAAATTTCTCTTGTATGGTCTATACAACCAAAAATCACAGGAATCAAATGCCCTTTCTCATTTACCCTAACAGATTATAAAGTTAGTAAATGGGAGTAGCATGAAATGAGAATTTGGCTTCACTATGTAAAGATGTAAAGATGTAAAGATGTAAAGAAAAGGGGTATATATCCAATCAGTATAGATTCTAATGTAAGCTTTATGAATATATAGATACTTTAAAAGAAATAATCTGATACAGCTCATACGCAATGCTAAAATATTTTGGCAGATCCAAATTTGTTGGATATATATCTACTTACATCTTAAGTGGGGTTCAGAAAAAAAATGTTTCCTATTTGAATATAAATTTTAAGTACATCCTTTCAAAATGAATTCGTACATATGTTACAAAAAAAGCACACGTATAATATGTAAAGACTTAAAAAGTATTTTACATTCATAATGACAGTATTCCCTTAGCAAGCAATCATATATCAAAAAATTTTATTACAAAATGTTTTAAAGTTTAGTATGCATATAAACTTCTATTAGAAACCACATATCACTGTAAAAGATTAAAGTTTTTATCCAAAGAACAGTGGATTAAATGCAGTCTTTACACTCATAATGTACTTGTGAGTACATTTGGGTTTATAAAAGGAAACTCTCTTCCTAAATTGGTTTAAATTTGCTAAAATTAAATAGAAAGTAGCTAATGGAGATTATTGAGAAAGAAAATGTAATTAACGCGTTCTATCAGACTTCAGCACTTTGAACAACTGCAGAAATTGGATAGACAGATTTTTATCTAAACTCAGTAACAAAGTATATGAGACAAAAAAGAGCCACACAGGAAACCATAAGGAAATTATAGTGCAGAACAGGAAAATTAAATATTGAGAATCTGAGATCTGATTCTGTTGAAATTAAAAAAAAAAAAAGAAAAAAAAAGTTTGTTGGTACATTTGTCCCAATATAAGCTTATGAACTGAACATTTAGAGACTGTAGCCTCCTCTCAGGCTTCTATATTAACATATAAATATATTTAAATTGACTGTATGTTTTAAGGTTTGCCTATGTTTCTCTCTCTATATGCCTCCCCTTGTTATTCTCATTTTAAGATAACAATGAAAACGTCCACAACAGTGGTCCTATTTGCCTTTTCCCCTTACTGTTAACATAGTTGAATATATTTTTTTTTACAATTTCTGTATTTCACATTAGTCAATTCTGTCCTAGGATTTTTTTCAGCTTCTTTAAATTGCACTCAACTAAAACTACCTGCATAAAGCCTCCTTGTTAAATCCCTTAATAACCATTGCAGTAGTCACGAACTCTACTAGTTCCCCTTCTTTGTCCTTTCCTAATTCTGTCTATTCCCTTCTCTTTGAAGTTGCTGGATATTCTGTCCTGACTGCTGCATGATGTCCTGACACAGATTGATCTTTCATTACTATATAAGTCATTCACAAATGTCCCAGTCTTTTCTGTCCAGAAATTTCCAAACTGTAACAATAACTTTTTTTTTTCTTATGGATGTCTACATGACAATAGCTAAATCAGTTCAGAATCCTCCCCTCCATGTTACCTCCCCTTCCTTGTTACCACCTTCTGTGATAACTCTGCATACTGTATCCTGACTATCTCTCAGGCCCATAAGAAGAAAATATTTGCCTGTCTGCAGTACTTCACACATAAGCTATGCAGCATCCTGAAAATTGTCTCTCTAACAATACCAAAGCATAACCCCTTTAATCCATTAAAACATCCATCTTAGTTATTATTACATTCCAGGTACTGTACGTCCTTTACCTAGCCTTGACAAATTCTGTCTCAACCCAATTATATGTATGCTAATGCAAGGACCATTTTCCAAGGAAATTTAGTGGCCACTATTTAAACACTTCCTGTCTAATCTATCCAAAATATATAATTATCCTCATTATCAGAACTATAATGGAAGAGCATTTAGATCTTCATTAAGCAAAGTATACATTGTCAGAAAAGTATTTAAGCATATGGTTAAACAGACGGCAAAATAGCATTTAATGAACCACTGAAATATAAACAGGGCCTAACATGAATATTTTCTATGATATTTCTTTAGCTGACTTTAACATGCACTTTCATAAACAATAAATTAGACACAACTAGTATCAATTATTGTGATTTTGGGAAAGAGTGCAGGAGTTTAAAACTGTTTTGTATCTTTTTCATAGTTTGCTGTGATGTGGGAGCATCAAGTACAATGGCTAGGGCCATTAAGTTATGTCATGTGCAGCAAGATAACGCAGCACTTTCATTGTGATGAATACATGAGTGTATACACATAAAACTATGATGGGGATACAGGTTTCCAGAGGATTACTACAGCTGGCTGAACACTGCAAAACTGGGCTTATGACTATTTATTAGTGAATGACTGTTTCAACCACATTCCTTCTTATTCCTATTCATGTGTGTTTGTGAAGGTTCTCATAAATCTTGATGAAAGCTCATCTAGTATATCAGGTCTTATAGTCATAGGTGATCAAAACTATCTGTAAGAAAAAGTATTTTTCTGATAGTCATTCATCTTTCGAATAAAATTGTCATCTATAAAGTAAGCAACCACAATATTACAATCAGCTGGGAGGAGCTGCAAGAAAGTATCCACAAACTTTAACGTTAAATAGTATTTCTAGATAAGAACATCTGTCACATATCTATATTACAGATAACAGATGATCTGAATGTCCACCTACTTAAAGTTTGGTGGTACTTTTAGGCATGCAGAGGAGACATGAAACACTGACAATTTACTATGGAAATAACTTATACCTTAAATTTGTTCTCCTTTTATACATGCATAAATTACTTCAGTAGCTGAAACTAGTTAAGTATTGTGTTCTTTAAGAAGAACAGAAACTCATGTTCAATACATGTTGAATATTAACAATAACTATTCAGACTGCTACTATCTGAAATATATTAGTCTAGCCCCTTTTAAGTGTCTACTGCTTGGTCTTGCCTATTGCAAACCATTTCTGAGGCACAACTCTTTAAAGTAATGGAAAAGGCAAGCTCAAATATAATATGACACGTGTAGTCTATAGTTGTTATCTTTCCTGCCTACAGTGATTTTTTATTGCTGTTAAATACAATTCATATCCATTAAGACAGGAGATACCCAGCACTTTTCTGAATTGAAGCAATATAAAAGAAACAGAAATGAATGACCTGTAAGAGTCCTACTTAATTTGATTTTCTAACATTATCTTTGCTCTGCTTTAGATATATAAATAACTTAAGATTTGAAAAATCTTTTACAATTAACAGGAATTGCATCTATTCCTTGAGAGAAGAATAGGCTTCTACTGTTTATAATTGATTCAGTAACAATGCACACAATATTGCGGGCAGATCTTTAATTGCATTAGCTTCTGATAAGCGTCTGTGTCACCATTCCTCACAGTATTTTTTTTTTTTTCTTCTAATGACAATTTTATGGTGTGCATAGCTGTGCATCATCTGCTTGTGGAAGGACACTTCAGGCTGAGGAAGACATTCTCTTCTCTTCTGTCACATCTGTGCTCTTTAAACTAGATTACAGGGGACCTTAACTTGCTGTTTCTCACTTATCTAGCCCTGTAGGGGTATCTACACTTGTGAGGTGGTTCCTGGGGATCCAGTGCATAGAGTGACTTAATCAAGAAAAAAAAGGATTTCTGCAAGCCAGGAGGTCATGGAGGGAGTTCCCTAGCACAAAAATCCAACAAGGACAGTGTTTTGCCTCGCTTTCTTAAGCACTGAGGTACCTTCTTCTAATTGGTACTCACAGTCAAATCTTTTTACTGGAGCTGGAAATCCAAGTCATGCCTGTGTAAAGACAATGAAAACTGCTGCTTCCTAAATGCTCAAGTAGGACAGAATATTAGAAGACTGAGATAAGCCTTTACCCTTACTGAAATGTGTCTCTTCCACTGAAACTCTTCCAGTTTCTAAAAAATATTTAAATATTCATTGATCCAAGGAAAATGTGGAAATGACTCTGTAGCCAATGAAGCAGCACACTTTGGTGGAAGACCGTCATTCTGCTCCCTGCATCAGTGAATATCTAAGTGTAACAATCCCTGTGCTGTTTGCAGGTTGCTTTTCACAAGCTGAATTTTTATTACAATTAAACAACTTTCTTTTTCTCATTTACAGCCCAAATGGACCATTCAAAACCTGCTAAGGCTGAAAAAGTATTAAGAAAATCTGCTGCCTAGTAGAAAACTGATCAGAATTGCTTACACTACTCAGCAACACTTACCAGAATATGAACCACAGAACAAACTCATTCTAAAACAAAACCTAATTTTATCAATAATTTTACTGAACTTCTTTTCAGACATTATCAAGACTGCAGTCCTAGACTGAACACCTGTTGTAGAATGTCCAAAGGTTCACTGTGAGATACTGTCAGATTTTTATAGTAAAGGTGTATCAGTTTTTGATACTGTATCAAATGATACAGGTTAGATGAGACCTCACTTTCTAAGATTAAATGTATAGAGACAAAAGTCCACATTCCAATTTCAGAAAGTCAGCATTCAGTTTAAAATAAATACTTGAGCAACTTTTAAATAGTTTTTCCTTAATAGAAACATCCATTTTATTTAAGCAACAGTTCTGAGTGAGTAGAAATGAGTAAAAGACAGGAATTTGGCCACATTTGAACCTCATGTATAGAAAAAGCAGAATGGCTAGAACAATATTTTGATCTTTCTGTAGCAGGCCCATTAAGACTAATGTCATCCTTTCAACAGTGGATTATATCCAGATTAAAACAATTCCTAACTGTTGAGAACTGCACTGAGAGAAAATGCTCTCATTTTGATTGTCAAGATGGCTTTGAACCTGAAAATTTACCTACCACTGCTTGGATATATATGGTGTTCATGTGATTAAAAGTTTTCTTTCAGAACAATCTCTGTGTAAATTACTCTGAACTTCAGCCACAGTTAACACAGTACTTCTCTTATGTTAGGTAGAAGGTCATCCCCATGCAAAGTGTTAGCACAAAGCAGAAAAATGAATTCTATTCACAGGTAATATTGATGATTTCAGGGAAACAGACATCATCGCTTTTTTAAACTTCTGAATAAAATTGATTCTAGTATTTTCTCAGGATGCACAGAATTACACTTTGATCTATGTTAGAGTTACTGAGGGTCTTCCTGCTGTTTGGCTATTTGCTGCAAATCTTCATTTTGAAAGATGATGTACCTTTTATTTGATCACACTGAAAGAACATGTACATATTTTATGTGTGGGGAAAAAAAAAAAAAAAAGGTACAGTACAGTAAATCGCAAAATATTTGTTGAATGTGAGAGGTCAGGCTTCCCATCCTCTCCTTTTCATTTGTGTGAGATGAATTTTTTTCTCTGTGAAAACATGTACATTCTGGAATTAATTTTCTCTCACTTCAGATACAGGACCAAAACACGTCACAGTGCAAACTGTTGCCATTCACAATAGGTCTCCCTCCAACCCTGATGGAGTAGCAGTATTAAACACCAGCCAGCCAGCCAGGCTGGCAGCAAAGTCTTGTGGCTTTTTTTTTTTTTTTTTTTTTTTTTCCTTTAAATTGTTTGGAAACAGCAGTGATGAGGTACTAACGGGCCAACTCCTGTTTTAACCCCTGCCATCAGAGTGGTTCCAAAGAGTGTTTATCAATATGGTGATAGGCGCTTTATATAAATAAATATAAATATATATATATAAATAACAAACCTAAATAACTAAAAGTTGAGGCAGTGATACATTTTTCTGGAAAAAATAAAAAATAAATAAAAGTGGAATGAGCTGTCTGAGACTAATGCTGCAGTTTTAGGATGTTAAAACACTTCGATCTGAGAGGCAATTTTGCCTAGTTCAGGCAAGAAATATGCAAGATTGTGTTTTGTATCAGTTAATCTCCTAGTAAACATATATTTTGAAATTGGGTTTTGATGCTTTCCTTGTCTCTCTTATCTTTTCCTTTCTCAAAAAAAATCAGAAGATGTCTATAAAATAAAATGCTGTTTCTCATTTCATGTAGTTACCAACAAACACCTGAAAGAAGCTGAAACTTTTGTGCATCTGGTTTAGGCAAGTATGATAAAAAGAAAAAGGGACACTGACCTTGAAATTCAATGCACTCAAGATCTGTTTGTCCTACATGAAGAAACTTCATGGCTGTTTGACTTCTTGTGAGAGGTTTTTGAGACTGAAGCAGCTATAATACAGCCTGCTTCATTCCTGGCTTCAGACCCAAGAGAATTATTGTTGGTGTTGGCCAAAATGAGCTTTGAAGATATTCTTCTCTGCAAAATATTCCAAAAGGGATTATTGTTGCCTGAGATAAGCCAGCTGATAACTCCCTGCAAAAGACTCACCCAACATAACTTGACAAACTTTTTGTGGTTTCAAATGCTAATAGTCTAAAAACATTGAAATTAATTATTATTGAGGCATGAAATTTCAATTATTTGGGTCAGTGATATCTTTTATGACATCTAAGTCATTAAGAGCCGTGATTTTACAGGAACAAAAACTGGATGACAGGAATATAAAATTATATTCCCAGTGAAGAAATACAAAATAACCCTGATAGGAACATGCATTTAATTCAACACTGTGTATGACTGATATTATTACTTAACAGATGCATACTTTCTGAAACACAAATTGCTAGAAGAATATCAACAACAAAAGGAATTAAACTGCTTCTCTGTTTCGGAAGGAATAAGTATATAAAGTAGTATTAAAGAAGGCAGCTTTCATGATCTTTAATTGCTTTGAGTGTTGTAAGCAATAAGTACAAAACACATAAAAGCTTGTATACAATGTCTAGTCTACTCACAGCACTCATTCCCACAAGATATTATTAAGGGAAAAAATCATGCTTTAAGAAAAGATTAAAGGTTTATATAGTTGGTAATAAAAATTTTAGAAGAAGAGGTATGTAGGGGGTGAGAATGAGACACTGATTTTCAAGGGAACATATAGAAGTTAAGTGCTTAATTCCCACTAAAATCCCAGTTCCAAGTTTATATTTGTTTCATACAGGCAGACATTAAAACTATGAAAACCCTCTCAAAACTGCAGCTTTAACATCTCTGAAATCAAATTATGTTTTGTCATGGCACGGGTTATCTACAGCATAAGGTTCCTTCAAGTAAGTATGAAAAAATCAGTGAAACTGAATCAGTTGTCACCCCTGAAACTTCAAGAAAACAAACCAGGGTGAAATAATTTTTATTTTTTTTATTTTTATTATCAGCTCTATTCACAATCAATAATTTGACTTGATTGTTTCACCTATTTCTACATTTATATATAAGTTTTATAAAGATTCATAGTTAGGAAAAAAAATAGATGGAATTAGATGGGATTAGATGGAAAAATATTGACAAATTTGTTGCTAAACTGCTCGTTTTATTCATAACTGGTGAGCGGTAATCTTCCTATGCTTAAACTTAGAAGTATAAATATGTATCCAAAATGATATTTTTATTAATTCATTAAGTGTGAAACAAGGAACCTATTGATATATGATGCAAAGGGATGGTGGAAAGGAGGGAACAGACCTGGAAAGAGAGTTGAGGAAATGTGGCTAGATAATATGCTTGTATGTGGAGAGAGGCATGCTGAGGTTGGAGGGTGTGATGGTTTTGACTGGGAGAGAGTTATTTTCCTATGTAGCAGCACATATGGTGAGACGTTTTGAATTTGTGATGAAAACAGTGTTGATAAAACACTGAAAAACACTGATTATTTAGTTGTGAGTAGTGTTTATGCAGAGTCAAGGTATTTTTTGTTTCTCACACTGTCCTTCCATCACGGAAGCAGGGGGCCATGTGAGGAACTGGGATAGGACACAGCCAGGACAGCTGACCCCAAATAACCAAGGAGACATTCAATGCCCATGTTTCCTTACTTTTCTTTCTATCTTTTCTTTTTTATTTCTTTTCTTTCCTTTTTCGTGAACTCAGAATATATGTAAATTCTGTGAAGAGGAAAAAAAAAAAAAATCATCTCAGCAGGCAGATAAAAATGTTAAAAGCAATTAAGTCTTCATCCTAGGAATAGAGACAAAAGGGAAATATTTTGGCCCTTTGAAGTATGAAGATCGATTGTGTGGTACTACTGCAATTGGAAATTAAGATTTGTGACATCTAAGTAACTGCGTTTTGCATAGAAATTGAAATGTGTTTTAGGATAATGGAGCAGAAGCTGAAAAACAGCACAGAATTATATATTATAGCGATCTGAAAGAAAAAGCACCAAACAAACATAAATGTAAACTCAGAGCAGGCTATTTTAAAACACATGGTAGCTAAAGAATTACAGTAGATCATTGCTAATACAGAATGCAAGTCCAGAAGAAGGCTTTAACTTTTTAACTCAGTAATAAAGCTGAAGACTAGGAAGAGATGGAAATCCTTGTGGCCATATTTGAGGTAAGATTGGAAATTACTGACAGGTTTATATTCAGACCTTTACATAGGATAGAAAAATTAGGCCTAGAGAGAAGAACATTTAAGTAAATATACGGTAACAATTTTCCCTTGAAGGAAACGAAGTTAACAAGTCATTCCTACATCATTTGGGCAGAACAGGCACAATTACCTTCTTTGTTTTATTTGCAGTAAAGTTAATGTTGGTGAATTGGAATCCCAAAGACTGAAGCTCTTCATCATGATTGATAAAACCAGTATAAAAATAGGAACACTGTCTTATTCTCTTTCAAATAAACAAACCTTACACTTAGAATTTTTAGATGTTTTCTAAAGTCTAATTTTCTAATTCTCAGGTTGCTCTATTGTTGTGGAAGGAATTAAGCACTTCACTTGTAACAGAGAAGCAACAATATATTTATTGATGGAAACTGATTTAGCAGGGCTTAATTGTGAATAAGACAGCGATTCAACAAAACTCTAATGGTAAATGTAACATTAACAAGATTCATGATGGCAAGGTCACTTGATTATTTACTACACAGAGGACAGGGTCAGCCTAAAACCATCAGGGAGACCCTCAAGTTGAGTCATGAGGATCAGAATCGAGTCACTTTTGCTGTCTAAACTCTGAGCTGTCTAGATACAATCTGCTTCTGGACGACTCTTATCCCAATCCCAGACCTGATGGTTTATGCCTAAAGGACTATATGCATAATCAGTCCAATATATCACTTAGCTAAGATTAAAAAGTTTCAGCACGCTTAGCAAATTACTTGCAGATTTTCAACAAGCTAGCTATTAGTCAGTATCTGTTGCAGGTAAGGAATCTCTTGAACTCGAGGAGTAACCTTGAGAAACATCACTGCTCAAGGGTAAGATCCTGGCATGCAGCCCAATGCAGTACAGGAGAGCTCAAAAGGCTCTGGGCTGTCCCCTATTTATGGAGTAAGATGATTGACTACTAGTCAGATTTGCATACCGGCTGTATTTGGTTGGTGCATGCTCCATTAGCCCTTGGATCTATCTTCCCCGAATCCATCTTGAGGCCAGTTTTGCTATTACAACCAGATGCATTCATCACGGTCATCATTTAAGGTTATCGCCCAAGCAGGGTTATGAAGAGTCAGGTTTGGGAGGAGGGAAGGATAAAGAGGCAGGGGGAATACACCACCACATCCATTTATGCATGTTTTTTTAGTTCTGCTTATGAGCATTTGTGATCTCTATCCTATATTTTGTACACATTGCAAATATACAAAAATCCACCCACTGACTTAGAAGGTGAGAGCCTCTAGAATGATCATGAATGAAATTTTCTAGAGGTCCAAAAAACAGATGTTCAGTACTACTGAAATGGAAATAGGCATTAATCCAGTAAAGTAGTTAAGCTCACAGTAGTGTTTAAGTGCAGAGTTCATTCCAGTGCAGTTACTGTAACTATGTACATAGTTTTATATAAATAAAATGTATGGTTAATTTCTTTGGTGGATCATAAGCATAAATGGAAAAAGTATCAGTTTCAATATCTTACACTGACCCTGTAGCACCCCTTTTTCAGTGGACTCATGGTAATTAAAAGTGTTATACATTGTCATGAAAAACATATTCTCCATAGACAAGTCTTTTAAGTTTGCCCTCTGTATAAGAGGGGTCACATTTGCATATATACATTGCAATATGAGATAGAAAATTATATTCCTATGACCCTGAAAAGGGCAAATAAAAAGCATGTAAAAGTTTAGTTACGATCACCTCCAGTCATAAAGATTATTTTTTTCAACACTTTCAAATGAATTGGAACCATGTTCTTAATCATCTTGTCATCCCTGTGGTATTCATACAGGCTTAGTTACCAGGGTGCCTTTTTTATTAATGCTTTCAAATTTTCCTTTGATTTGAGGAGCAACACAAATATTTTCTCATTATTCACTTTTCTTTCCATTCTTTAGATGTTGTAAAGTCTATTCCTGTCTTAAGTATCTTTGAAGAGATAGCATCAAAAATGAAGCAACCTAGAAACACCAGCAAGCTTTGACAAACTAAGAAAAAATTCCTTTCTACTATCTATTTGATAAGAGTTTCCTGCAACTTTTGTGTTTTACTTTTCATGTCCTACAGTGTGAACATTATTCTTCCTAGTTAAGAATAACATCAATCATGTTCACTTGGCTCACCACATCTCTCCTGTGATGCATGCCTTGTGCTATCATCTAAATCCAGAAATGCACAAGCCCTGCCGCCAGCTCAGTAAAAGTGTCTGTGCCCACTGCTCTTGAGCAAAAGACTGTCTTGAGACTCTTGAGCAAGTGCTGTCTTGAGCATGAGCAAGAAAAAAAAGCAGGACACTGAAACATTGGCTTTACACATATGAATAGTCCCCATGACTTGAGGGGTTTTGGTAGTTTGCATAACAGATCACAGTTTCACTGCTTCTATGAACAGAACAGCTAGATCTTCTTCAGGAGGGCTAGACATATCACATATCACAAATCCAATGCATGAAATATCAGGCCTTGAGTGACAAATCCTTCTTTACATCTTTTTTTACTTCAACAGTTAAAAGCCGTAGACCTCACTTCCAGTCTAAACATATATTGTTTCGACTTGATCCTCTCCATGCCATTTCTTTCTAGTATAGAGAGCCCTGAATCATTCTTTCTGACAAAGTCAGTGATTTATTTTTCTTTTAGATAAATGTGCAAGAACTTAACATTTTTCAGAACTCAAAACTTTCAGTAACTCACCGTGTGCACACCAGTACTGATGCTACATTTCAGCTACTGATACAACAGGATGGAATCACAGAAGTAGG
This sequence comes from Oxyura jamaicensis, assembly GCF_011077185.1. Classification (NCBI taxonomy): domain Eukaryota; kingdom Metazoa; phylum Chordata; class Aves; order Anseriformes; family Anatidae; genus Oxyura; species Oxyura jamaicensis. The sequence goes on along the minus strand of NC_048897.1, from coordinate 4,939,619 downwards.
ACTCCATTATAAATAAGCTTTCAATCACATGCCTGAAAGGTTTTTAAAAAAGTATTGAACCAATAAGTGAGGACTGTAATGTCACAAGGTGTTTTTTTCTCTATTCTGATAATTTAAACTGTATTTTGGCAAGATTTGTGAAAAGCAAACTAAAATATAATACTGTAAATGAAAAGAAGAACATGATACCAAAAGGCCACCAAGAAAATATCCCTGTCTGCTGATTTTCAGCTTTCAAAAGCTGATTTTGAACACCTCTAGATAATACATATCTGCAAGTCATTCAAATGTTAACACAAACTCATGTGTGCTGGTACAATGTTATATGTGGCTTACATAAATGACCATGGAATTAAATACCAGTTTGCAAAGTGAATTCATTGTTTATGTGAGAATGAATGTTCCCAAATACTTCTCTGCAATTTGTCCATCACTAGACATTATTACCCAATTATTACTACCCAAATTATGCAGTTTTACTTCTGTGCTTTGTTACAAAATATTTGATTATGTCATATAACCTGAAGAAAGAAGTGCTTTGTTCTATTTTAAATATCAGATAAGACAGTAACTCCTCAATTACACTGTTTGTTTGTTTGTTTATTTTGGTTGGTTGGCTGGTTTTTGCTCTTCACTTCTACCTTTTAATTATTTTAATTCATTTGGAGAGTGTTTTTCTCTCACTTGCCACTGCAATTGAATAAGCCATTAAAACAACCTACATCAGGCTCACATTTGGGTTTATCCAAGTATCTTGTTATTTTAATATACAACTTAGTGTCTTAAGCATCAGCCAGTTTCTGTGTATAGCCATAATGAATCAGGGATAGCTCGAATATGCTAACAGCATTAAGGGCAAAAATAAATTTTACAACAAGGGGTTGGATTATATCACTTACTTTGGGCAAGTTGTGAGGTTTTTTCATACCAGCTCCTCACCACAAAGCTGTTCAGCGGGTACAGCAATAACATTTTTTTCAACCGCTTCTCTTTTGGGTTAATTCCTACGAATTCTGTGTATTACCCTACTTCAGCTTTTCAGTTGCTACGTCCAGAAGCAGACATCTGTTTTCTACTTGGGCTCACCTCCACATACTTTCCTCACAAACATAACATATGTATATTCATTGAATATTTCAGCTTTTTAATATTATTACTGATATATTTTCATTCAATGCTATATTATACCAGTATTCTACTAGTACTACTGTTCTTAATCAGTTTGTCAAAGATTTATCTGAGATTTTTTAAACTCCCTTATCTTTTTTTTCCTGTAATCTAGTCCTTTTCTATTATATTCAATATTATAATTTTCCTTTTCCCCTTGTTTTGTTTCCCCTTGTTTTGTTTCCCCTTGTTTCCCCCATTTTCTTCCCCTTGTTTTGTTTCCCCTTGTTTCCCCCATTTTCTTCCATTTCTACTCTTAACCAATACTTTTTTAGAAAAAGCATGAGGATTTCTCAACTTTTCCCTTTACATAGTACAATAGGTTGAATTTGATTCCCAAATGTCATTTATGTTTTGCTCTTCAGTACCTCCTCTCCACATTATTTAGCTCATAATCATTTACATGTGTGGGTATACATATAAATCAGTCAATCAATCGGGTATACTGTTGTTTGTGCACCACAAAATTAATAAAATCACCAAAATTTTGCTCCTAAACAAAAAAAATAATAATCTGCAATCAGTTCTTTCTCATAATGAAATCATGCCTAATATAAACTGTTCCTACTTTTGGTGCAGCCTCTTTTGAACAATGAATATTTCATCTATAAATCTTTTAAAAATCTATCAATATGTTGTCAGTAGTAAACTTTCAAGCAAGCCTCTCAGATTGAAGATCCCTATGATATTTGTGTTTTGTTTTGATTTTTATCTAAACTTAATGAGTATGTCCTTAGGGAGCCAATCATCTTTAAGCCTCACTCAGAAAGAGGTCTTTTTCATAAAATGTCACTTGATTTTGTTTTCATCCAGTTACATAGACTACCATTGATGCCAGCATTCAAGTCATATGTATCACACCATCAAGTTTCATTAATGTCAGATTTGTCAAATATGTACTCATAAATGAATAATTTCTCTTTTTCATTACCCAGCATTTTGATTACAGCCATCCAAAGGATTCCACTGATGAATTATGATTCCAGTTCAAGTAATCTTTGCATCAAAATTTGGAATGAAATCTCTCATTGTTCACTCTTTCATTTTGCTTCACTGTCTTTTATCTTAATAAAACACTTTAATCAAAACCATAGCTGGTTAAAAAGAGAGCCTTAGGCAGTAATATCGTGCTATTCATTTTTGATCCAGTTAAAAATAAAAAAATAAAAAATTGAAGTCTTCCTATGTGTTAATGGATCTCTCACTGGGCTTGCCAATACGCTGAGCCCAGACCTCCCCCTTTCTGTTGCCCTGAAGCCATATGTCATTTCAAGACTGCCAGTTATACGTATATATATTTTTTTTTTTCTGTGATGCCTACACAACTCAATACTAAAAGTGTAAAAAACATTACTTCCTACTTCTACCACACCAGCATCACAAACTGTGCTAAGGAGGTGCAAGTAGATTCTTAAAACTGTATTTTCTTCAGTCTGTATTGTGCCAAAGTACATTTCTTTGCTTTCATATTTATTTTGAAGTGTGAAGTTTACCCTTTTCACACTGTAGCCTATACATTCATTTTCACAGGGCAAATCAGCCTGTTAGCAGCTATTTTTACCTTTCTGGATTGATCCAACCAAATAGACACTTGCTTAGCAGTTGCACTCTATCCTATAAAGTTTGTGAAATCAGAATGACAGCTTTCAACCAGAGCAGAAAATAATTCAATGAACCAATTAAATCACCCTGAACACAGATATTCATTTGAATCTCTCTCAAGGCATGGAGAATACTCCTGATGCAATAACACCATTTAAAAAATCAAGTGCAAATGTCTTTGGGGTAATATATTTCTAATACTCACTCCCTTGTAGCAGTAGTCTGTAAAAGAATTACTTGATACTGCGACCTACTGGGAGATTTCTAATTCACTAACTTTTGTTTTATCATAATTGTCCCGTGAAAGTCTCTTCTAAATAAAAATACTGACTCTTAAATACTCTTCACTGCATTTGGAAACAATTTCTGAAAGAAAGAAAAATGTGCAAAGCAGTAAAAAACTAAAACTCACTGAAGAGATTTTAAGATATAGATGATGCATACTTTAGAATCTGAGGTTGCAGTACTTAGGATCAGAATAGAAAATGGTGCCTAAGAGCACAAAACACTGCTAGCCATCTTTCACAGAGAAGACAAGTACATCTCACGATACTGGCAAAAGAAGCATGGATTTGCAATAGCCCGCAATGAACAAATCACAATAGACAAAACCAGAAGTTATTGTTCTTCTTACTGCTAAGCATAATATCAATGGTGCCAGGCCTTTATCCAGCAAGAGCCTTTCAAATTTTGATGATTTTAAACTTCCACATTGTTTATCCGGTGTCATCTTTTTTTTTAAAAAAAAAAAAAAAAAAAAAAATGGAGGAGATAATTGTCTCAGATAGTTGTCTCAGCTGCTTAATTTGATTTCTGTGGCCAAAGAGAAACCGTGGTGAAAAATGTTTGATTTTTCATACCATTTCTGTCACCTGTTCTCATTTGGAGCAGATATAAGGTGAAATAGAGCAGGCTCTTCCCATCAGTGAGTGGCAGTAAGGTTCAGTGACAGCTTGTCAGAGATGACAGGATCCTAGTTCTTCATAAGACAAAAATAGAGAAGTGTCCCTCTTCATCAAATTATTAGGAAATTTATACTGTAAACAAAACTGTATTTATTCTGCAAATATAAGGGAATTTAAAGCGCCTCTGGAGAAGAAATCAGAGAAGCTTACAGTAAGTACCCATCATCAACAAAGAACTATGCTACCTTAATTTGTTCTCTCTCTTAAACAAAACCAATGACAAATAACCACTGAATTCCCAAAGCTTCTAGATTGCTGGATTGTAATAACTGAAATTCACATCTAATCAATGCAAATCTTATTAGTCTCTGTGTTCCTTTCTGTCTGTTCCAGCTGACTGGATTGTTGAGTTAGTGCACAGAAAAACAATGCACTTTGGTTTGCTTGCAAGGACTGTGGACAGAGTCATTAAAACAATTCTTAAGGAGATAAAAATAAAATTGACATCAACATTAATCTTGGAGGAAAAAGAAAAAACAAACAAACAAACAAACAAAAAACACACAAAAACACACACACACAAAAACAACACAATAGCAGACCACAATAAATAAATAAATAAATAAATAAATAAATAAATAAATAATCAAATTAATTTGGTCAGGGACACTGACTACATGTATTTTCAAAAATCATTAAGGCTTGTTCTTGGCCTATTTAAAAATCACTCAGATAGGAAAAGTGAGAAAAAGAAATGTGAGTGATGGAGAGTGAATCTGCTATGGAAACAACCCTCCCAAATGTAATGGGGACCAAATGTAACAGGAAGGAAAAGAATGGCAATTTCAACTGCAGATGGGGGTTGAAACAAAGACTTACAGAACTGAAGAAAAAAAACAATTATGCTGTGTCCTTACAGGACAGGAAATACAAGAGAGGTTTGTATCACACTGTCCATGATCTCATCTCATCTTAACACAAGGATCCAGCAATATGCACAAATACGGGCTCAAATATTATTTGAGATTTCAAGTCTAACATTTGTCCACCTGGTTTATTTGATTCCATAAAGTTGTATACAATCTCCATATTAACCTTACTGAAGAAGAATTTACCACTGTTTCTTACTTAATAGCATCACTACCAGTGGTATGTTTAGTTTCAGAAAAATAAAGACACTATATTTCTGTTTATATTTTGGTGTACAGAATTGTACCTAAAAGGATACAGGCTGATGGAAAATTGTACCCAAAAGGTACAGACATCATGAAAAAAAAAAAAAAAAAAAAAAAAAAAAAAGCCATTTACAACTAAAATGAGAGACATGGACAATACTGAAATTATTTTTTTAAATGGTACCTTTCTCTTCCAGTAACTTAATAGCCAAGATCATACTGGGGATAATCTGAGGTTTGAGGGCAATTTTCTGTTGAATAAAAAGATAAGAATGAAATATTGCATATGGCTAGATAGTAAAAATGTCTGTGGAAACAAATTATCTACCGATAATCCAATTACCTGTTGCTTGCAGAACTTCAGTCTGTTAATTATCTCCATTCATTCTGAATCACTTCTCCGTTACTGAGATTCATTAAAGGTCCATTCAGGTCTCTCAAACTATTTAACATCTTTTGTGTCCAAAGACATACAGCATCATCAAGCTTTCAAACCTCAGAGGTAGTGCTATGTCCTTGAATATATTTATGTATTTCACATTGTAGTCAAATAATATGGAATACAATAACTGACCAACCATTTTTGTTTTCCTGTTTTATCTCTACTTAAAGTTTTCTTTATGCATATCTGTAATTTCTAATGTCAGCTAGAGATAAGGAGCAGTTTAATTCCTGTTTATCTGAATACCTGAAAATTCAAGTCTAATATCTACATAGTCTGATCTTTTTGTTTCTATTATATTTATCCCTCCATCATGACTCAGTGTGTTTTGCGAGTGGTTCTGTTTTCATGAAATATTTCTTGAAAATGTGTATCCATGTAACTAATTAAACATTTAGATTTGAGAAGGGGTATTGTGACAGATACTCAGTATGGGAACTGTACTCCTAAGAATGAATGCACTCACCATTGAGAGTTAAACACTGAAAATTTACCTATGCTGCTATTCAGAGGAGCATTAGGATCTTTACTACAATACAATAATTATGGGAAATTATTAGTTGTCAAAGAAATGCAACCTCCAAAATAGCAAATTTTATAGAGGAGCTTATACTAAATATTAAAGTTTGTGGATCTGCGCTTTCAAAGATCCTGAGAATCCTCACCTGAGACTAGAAGAAGATACTATCCCTGCTTGGGATTCATAAAAGCTGAAATAAATTAGTCCTCCTGGCTTTGATTAGAGGATCAGAAAGAAATGCCCTTCCTTTGTCTAATATTTAAAGCAGACATGGTATTTATGTAATACTATATATATAATATATATATTGTTGTATCATGAAAGTATTTTTTTTTCAATTGATATATTCATCTTTTTTTTTTTTTCCTTCTGTGTTTCTGAAGCCTGTTGTAGCAATATATGCTTCAAGATGGCTCTAGTTACTCTCAATTATGTGTGGAAAGTTTTCACTACTAAAAGCTTGTTAACTGTCTAAACAAGTAAGCAATAAAAAGACCCCTTCATTATCCAATTTTTGTCATGGTTTTCTGAGAAGTATGATATTATAATCAAATTTCTCTCAGTACAGATAGAGAGATTTAAAATTAATTTGTTCATATCCCACGTGAGTATTCTAGCCACTGTTACATCTTCATCTACATGATCTGAGGACACTCATTATTTGAGAAGGTGGACTTAGTAAAATCCCTGTAATATCATATTTCCAATAACAATTTGATTAACTTTTCCAAAGGAACTACTGAAAGTTTTAGAATTTCACAGAATCACAGAATCGTAGGGGTTGGAAGGGACCTCGAAATATCATTGGGTCCAACCCCCCTGCCAAAGCAGGTTCCTTAGAGCAGGCTGCTGTTAGATTCTTTAAATATTAATTCTACCAGAGGAATATTATTTTTCCTCCTATTTTCATGTGAGTTCAACTATCGAGAGAAGTATTCATGTGACTATTCACAGATTAGTCTTTTTTTTTTTTTTTTTTTTTTTTCCAATAGACAAGAAGAGCAATATGTGTAGCAGCAGTGATATCCTCCCGTTCCCAATACCCTCACCAGTACTACTGTAGCCTATCACCTTGAGTACTGCATTCAGTTTTGGGCCCCTCACTACAAGAAGGTGCTCGAGCGAGTCCAGAGAAGGGCTACAAAGCTGGTGAAGGGTCTGGAGAACAAGTCTTACGAGGAGCGGCTGAGGGAGCTGGGACTGTTTAGCCTGGAGAAGAGGAGGCTCAGGGGTGACCTTATTGCACTCTACAGGTACCTGAAGGGAGGCTGTAGCGAGGTGGTTGTTGGTCTGTTCTCCCACGTGCGTGGTGACAGGACGAGGGGGAATGGGCTAAAGTTGCTCCAGGGGAGGTTTAGGTTGGATATTAGGAAGAACTTCTTTACTGAATGGGTTGTTAGTCACTGGAATAGGCTGCCCAGGGTAGTGGTTGAGTCACCATCCCTGGAGGTCTTTAAAAGACGTTTAGATGTAGAGCTTAGGGATATGGTTTAGTGGAGGACTTGTTAGTGTTAGGTCAGAGGTTGGACTCGGTGATCTTGGAGGTCTCTTCCAACCTAGACTATTCTGTGATTCTGTGATCTAGGACCACAGTTGTGATTTCCCCCAGATCCAGAAGAATAACCAGTTTTGCACAGACATCAGGGAAACAGAATTTGTCCACCAATTCTTTATTGCCATTGAATAGAATAGAAAAGTCCAATTGGAAAGGACCTTCAAAGATCATGTAGTCCAACTGCCTGACCGCTTCAGAGCTAACCAAAAACACATCATCGAGGGCATTGTCCAAATGCCTCTTGAACACTGACATTCATGGGGCTTCAAGCACCTCGCTAGGAAGCCTGTTCCAGTGTTTGACCACACTTCTAATAAAGATTTTTTTCTTATCTGAACCTCTTCTGGCACAGCTTTCTGTTATTTCTATGTGTTCTCTCATCAATTACCAGGGAGAAGAGACCAACACTTCTGTCTTCACTTCCCCTCCTCAGGAAGAGAGCAATGAGGTTGTCTCTTGGCCTCTGCTCCAGGCTGGACAATTCAAGTGTCCTCAGCCTCTCCATATAAGGCACACCTGCCAGTCCTTTTACCAGCTTTGTTGCCTTCCTCTGGACACCTTCAAGCACTTTAATATCCTTTTTATGTTGTGGAGCCCAGACTTGCACACAATATCCAAGGTGAGGCTGCACCAACAATAAATACAGTGGGAGAATCACCTCTGTTGACCAGCTGGCAACGCTGTGTTACATGTCCTAAAACACATTTTGTCCTCCTGGCTGCCAGGGCATGCTGCTGGCTCATGCTGAGCCTGCTGCCAAGGTCCCTTCCTGCTGAGCTGCCCACCAGCCACTCAGCTCCCAGTCTGTGCCTGTAATTGGCATTACTCCATCCCAGGAATCTTTGAACTTCCCTTTGAACATCCCTGGCATCTTTGAACTTCATTCTGTTCGTAATTGCACGGTGCTCCAATGTATCTAGTTCCCTTTGCAAGGCCTCTCATTCCTCCAGGGAGTCAACAGCACCTTCCAATTTAGTATCATCAGCAAACATATCTTCTTTTGAAAGACAAAATATTTAATATGACTACCAGACCACCAATTGCATTTGTAGCTTCAAGACTTCAGGCAAAACCCAACTATAATTACAACTAAAAGAACACCCCACTTCTTCTGCCCAATACTCTTTTACTTACAAATTGAAGACCTTTGATCTGTAACATTTTGAATAGATAAAGAAAGCACTTACTTCCAGTAGCAGTTTTTACATCATCACAGAATGAATCTCCCTTAGTGCGGAAAGCTATTGATTACCTCTTTGATACTGATTTCCACTAGAAACTGAGAAAACACCCAGTCAAACATGGACTCAGTCCTTCCTGCAACTGTGTCACTTAAAATGATGGGGAGTTATGAAAATAATTTAACTACCCTGGAGATATATTCACATTCCATTGACAGCCACAAAGATGCCTTTCTAGGACTCCTTCATTACTATAGATTAGGAGCCACAGCTTACATTTTTCACTCATACTATTATTGTACAGATATGATAATTGATCCCATTCTGGTGTTTTTGAAAAACACGTAGCATGCCAAGGGTATCTTACAGCTTTATTCACATAATGGTCAACTACAAGCTGGTAGTATGAGCTATATAGAAAAACTTCAAAGACTTAGATGGCTTAATGAAAAAAATAAATTATTTACATGTAAGAAATACTTCCTTAATATTGAGAATCTACTAATACTAAGATGAAAAAGTGCTTAGTGGGACTAATGCATTATATTGATATGAGAACAACCTTCTAAACTTAGCCCCTTGAAAAGGATGTAATTTCCAATAGCTGATCAAATCAAATCTATTTCAAGATATGTTAGTCAGCCTTCTTGGAAACCTATAATTAGTGAGCCATTAGTTGGGTCATCATTTTCATATGCAAAATATGATGCTAAATACTTTGCATTTCTCACATTCACTTTTCTTCTAAGTCATGCTAAGAAACAGAAAATGAAATAAAGCAGTGTATTTGAAATAAAGGGCACACTGATGCTTCAACTCATTATTTTCAATGTTAAAAGACCAACCCCCCCCCCCCCAAAAAAAAAAAAAAAAAAAAAAAAAGGATGCCATTTCCAAATGTCCCTAACTATATCTATTTAGGAAGAAGGACATGAATTCATACGGCAGCATTGTCATCCAGTACAAACCAGGAAGAAAGAAAACCTGATTTTCCCCTTCCCATTCAACCACAGTCCCAAATTCTATGAACTATTCACTTCAGTGTATACAGCTAATAGCTGCAGAACAGAGATCTGATATCAAAGTCACTACAGGTTAAAGGGTGGTAATTAGCTGTGAGGTGAACATAAAAAAAAGGGCAACGCAAGGTGTGCGAGGACAGTTATTGTCGATAAAGAGACAACGTGAATTTGTTTAAGCTGTATAAACTCAAAGAATGATAGTCTGAACTTTCTTCATCTGTGCTGTTGTCTTTGATAAATCCAGAAAGGGAGCCTGACCAAACTACCGGACTGAAGCTGTCCGCTAAGGCAGGTAGGAAAAGAAAGAGTGCACAAATGGAAAAAGAAAACAGGAAAAAAAAAATCCAAATAAAATTCCTCCACTTTATGTTTAAAAATATTTCAGGGAGGCAAATGCAAGTTAAATGTTCAGTGCTAAATCCTGGCCAGCCCACATTATCCTTGTCCATTTATTAAATCTGTAGCACCAGAGGCATGCACAGGTCTACTAGTAAATACTACAGAAAATAAAAGGGATTTTATCATTATAACTTGTAAACATGGGGAAAAAAGCATAATGGTTGGGCATTTCATAAACGCCTACTCATTAAACTATTGGCAAATGCTCTTCTCTGATCATGTCCGCGAAACATTTGGGAATATGCTGACCAACCCCCCAGTCCCTGCCCCCCGAAGGGTGTATTAAGGTGTGTTCCCAGTTAGCACTGTGCATGCAGAAATGTTGTTTTGGGAAGAAGAAAGTTTAAGAACACAGAAGATAAGCCGTACTGCTCAGCTCAAGGCAAGCAAACAGTTCCTGAGGCCTCAAACCCACAGCCTAGTGATTAAGATCATCTTATACAAGATAGAGGTTAGCCTCATTAGGCTAAAAGAGTAACTGTAATTTGACCTCTTTTTGTCTGCACGAAGTGTAAGAGATCACCATCACCACCTACAATACAGAGGTTAACTTGTTTCTGGTTACAACTAGTTCCTGACTGTACACTGGAAGTAGAGCAGGATTTCATGGAATCATAGGTTGGAAAGGTTGGAAAGGACCCTAAAGATCATCTACTTCCAACTCCCCTGCCATGGACAGGGATGCCACTACTAGATCAGGTTGCCCAGGGCCTTGTCCAACCTGGCCTTGAACACCTTCAGGGATGGGGCATCCACAACTTCTCTGGGCAACCTGTTCCAGTGCCTCACCACCCTCTGAGTGAAGAATTTCTTCCTAACATCTCATCTAAATCTTTTCTCTTTTAGTTGAAAACCATTCCTCCTTGTCTTCAATGAAATGAGGAATTTCATGAGGAACATGAAATTCTTTAGCTCTGGGACACAAGGAAAGGTGGAGGTGGGACTCTGTACACATTCACATTTGATTAGTTTCCTATAAATTAACTCTGGGTTATGATGCTTCTTGCTCAAAGTTAAGTTTTGGCATCAGCATTCAGGGGGACTTAATTCTCTCCATGTGCTGTACCAAGAGTACAGACATCTCTATCCTTGGACTCCAAAAATCCCTAGGCTGTATAAGGTAAAGCAATACCTTACTGAAGGTCCAAGTCCAAAGTATTGCAAAAGCATTGAATAGTTACTAAACACTGGGTTAACTTGAATTGATTGTGTAGGAATTTAAATTAACTCATTTTATAAGCAATATGATTTGTCTGTAAAAATTTGTCATCTCACCGTGTTACCTCTTGTACAGAAAAAAGTTGGATGGGATATATAAGATTTATGCCATGCACTGAATGTGAGGATTAGCACACTCAGGCTTCCTCAGACCAACTAGAAAAGCCAGCTCCAACATTACTGACTCTAAAGTGGGATACTTACCAATTTCCATGTACTTTCTCTGGGTTAACTCATAGATTTAAGTAAATTGTTGTGCTTCAATGTAATTGGGATGGGATAACCAAAACATAAGCAAGAGCCAGAACTTACCCTTGTTTTCAATTTGCAATTCAAGACTACAGGCTTCAAACTTTGTAGGCCAAAGAGTATCTTTCTGCATTATCTGTATCTCTGCATTCGCTGTCTCTAGAGATGCTTATAAATGTGATATATGAGCTCATAAGGTGGCTGCCTCAGATCCTGTGCAGTTTAGGATCAGTGGAAATGTTTCATAAAGCAGACAGCAAGAATTTAGCAGTCACCCACTTGTGAATAATTTTTAAAATGAGGGTCAGAGATGTAAAGCAGAACAAAGTTATTAGATCACATTCTCCAAGCAGTGAGTTCTAGAAATGGTGCCTTCTCTGTCACAGTAACCTTCAGCCCTGAGAATACTGAACTGCATGGGCTGTGCTTCTGTAAGGCGAAGTAAAATGTTTTAATACAAATACAATACATGCAGGTTATTTCTCTGTAACTAAATTTAACACAACAGGGCATGTTGGCAAACACAGAGCACCAGCTGTCAGCACTCAGAGCTGACATGGTTGTTCTCTGTTCAGATAATTATCTAGGTTGGTTCAGTGCTATATTGCAGTCTAATTATAGTAGAAGTTAGATGAACACTCCTTTCACTTGGCTGCATGGATCAAATCTTACTTTCAAAAGCAAAATTTTCTCATTTGTATTTGGAACTTAAGGTTACAAAGATGAGCACTGGAACTACTCTTTTCATTTCCCTTCATCATATTAATTGCCATAGGATTTTTGTTGTTGATTTGTTTTTATTTCATTCCTAAGGCTCAGTTTCAGATGATGAATATTCTGGGAAGAGAGAGATTTTGGAGTGTGGGATCTATGGAGTTTTGCACACAGCCTTCATGAAAGGAAGAGCCTCAAAACAATTGTTTAAAAGTTTGTTCACAAATTTGCATCCTACATAGCAGGCTGAAGGTCAAAGTGTGATCCTATCCCTGATATGGATCAGAAAGTTTTGACTCAGTAGACTCAAATATATATATTTTTTAATCAATATGCATCCCATCCCACACAATCCATTCTTCTGTTCCTACTGAGAAGTAATGGAAATTTCATGAGAGACTCTACTAATGAAACCAGATAATAGCAAATACTGCTTCTGAATAAAAAGCAAATTTTCACAAAAGCCAGTTGTATCCCCATACTTTGTATGGAGATTCCTCTTATGTGTTGATCACATGGAACCATTAAACTCAAAGGCACAGATTTTTCTTAGATTCTTTGAGCTTTAAGTAATTATTTGGCAGCTTTTCTGACAGCATTTTTTTTTTGTCAGCATTTCTGACATTTTGTATGGATTTCAAAACAGCACAGATTATTTAGTCTGGGTAGTAGAGCTCATGAGTGAACCACTGTCACTGTGCCATATCACAAAAAGGATTCTCTTTATAGGCAAGAGTTTCTCTTTCTTTTAATCTGTGAAAGATGCCAGGAACAAAGATTAAAACAGATTAACACCAGATTATATCTTGAATCCCACTGTAGATTAAATCCAAATTATAACACAGTCCTAATTCTGCATTGAACTATTTTACTCTACTAAAATAAGTGGGAATATGCTGTGTCACCACTTTAGAGAACAGTATCTACAGGACATTTTCTAAAAGAATTACAAAAATCTGAATGTTCAGCTGGGAGGTTATTGCTTGCATCTGTTTTTACACATGCAAAGAAATGCTATGGAGGTATTGTGAAAGCTTGTGTTTGTCCTTAATAACCTAAGGCTTTACTCTGTATACTAATGCTGAACTTCCCTCTAATGTGGCACTGCACCACACATCAAGTTTTACCTCTTTGATTCATAATATAAAAGTCCATTTATAGCACAGAATAATGTGCATATTGCCAATTAAGATTACTCATCTGCTCACACCCACCCAGATTTCTACTGTACTTTTAATTTATCATTGCTTACTTTAATACACCCAGTTTCATCACAGTAGCACCAGGAATCAGATCATTATAGCCAGAGCTGTACGGAACTAATTTAATCTTCTCAGGGGAAAACAAAAAAGGAGAAGTGTGAGAGAACATTTTAGACTCAAAGATATGTGGGCCCTTTTTTTTTTTTTTTTTTTTTCAGCGTTACTTATCACCTCCTGTTTTATCTAAAAACTGCCTAAAATGATGAGGCTGACATACTGATTTGACTAACTACTGCTCTGACTCCAAAAAAATGTTAACTCTCGATCCAGAATTGTACAACATTGAGATATATGTTACAAGGAGTACAAATTGATTTGATGTACCAGTAACAGGAAAAATGAAGAGATGAAAGAATGTAAAGGCAGTAGTTTTTAAATCTCAGCTCAGGACTAAAGTTTGCTAAAATTCTACAGAATAGCCATATTTTATTCCCCACTTTTGCACATTTTGAAAACACCATAGGCATTTTCCAATGTCTATCTATTTCTGTGCAAGAGACCAGATACAGGGGATACTGAAGACCAGGACAGAGGTGTTCTGACAAAGCTGCTACAGGAATACCAGAATATTACTTCAGAAACTATTCCAAGCCAAGATCAAAATGCTATGTTGAAATAGCAGAGAGCTACAGATAAGAATTACTCCTGCTTGTGATATACAGGAGAGGTGAAGGAGTGTGAGTCCTGACATTGCAAATACATGAAGGGTTAGGACTGCAGTGAATCACTGTAACAGCTGAAGGATCCTCTCTCACAATCTTCTTCTACAAAGACATTTCCGGTTTTTCAACTGTCACAATTGAAATATACCTTTTTAGAAGCAGGCACCATTTCACATTAAAATTTGGCTGGTTGCTCAATTAGCTCCAAATCTTTCACTTAAGGAAACAGAGGGCATAGCCTTATTTTCTTCGTAAGAGTTATTTTGCACCATATAGTAGAGATTTATTCATACTGGTTGCAAATATTAAAGGCATTTTTGGAACTACAATGCAGCAATGAAGCTGACCAATGAAAGTTTTTAAACCTAGCAATGTATTTATTTTTGTCAACAGAAAAAAAAAAAAAGAAAAAAAAATAAATTACAGTTCCTTGCAGTTAGCTGAATTTATTTTATTTTCTAAGTGTATTCTAAACTCAAGTTAGTATCAACATCAATTCTGTAGTCACTTGGCAAGCTTCCTTATAAACTACTTAGTCACCAAGTAGTTCAATCAGTAGAGAAGCAAGAAATCCCAAAGGTCATTTTCCAAAGTGATTCTTTTAGGCTGTGAATACCCACTGGCCCATAAGTTGTTCTGTTCATTGTTATGAAAAACATCTTAACCACCTAGTGTTTGAGGGAGGTCCCAGACAAGGAGCTCAGAATAGGAAAATCCTATTATACTGAAATTTGATTCCATTTGTAGCCCCTTCACAGTCTACTGACAGCATAAATAAACACAGCCTTCAGTATGCAAGAGTAACCAGAGTAAAAACAACCACTGAAAAGAAGCATCTTGTAAACTAGGATGGGTCTTTATGCAGATCTCCAGCAGTATTTTTTTTTTTTTTGTGAAGCCTTAATACTTGCTTTACATATATGCATTTCTATTCTAGAAAGACCTAGCAAGAGAAAGGAAGAAGGTGAAGGACTAAGGTGCATCTGCAATCGGTCTCAAAGATTTAGAAATAATATTTCAGAGTCCAGCCAACAACTAAAACAAACGTTAGAAGTCGAATAAAACAAAAAGATAAGGTATGCCACAAGATGTAGAAATAATACTTTCAGAAAGAATCATAGAATCATAGATTCTTCTATAAGTATTAAATACTTAAGAAAGACTTAAATACTTTCAGAAGCCAAAAATAAAGCAACATACACAACATTGCAGCTCATGTCAGGAAATAAGATACAAGTGCATGAAAGCAATTTTCAGTTGAATAAACTGTGTTGCTTTTTTCCTACCTATAAGATTTGCAGCACTAGTTGCTTGCTGTACATCAACTTATTGCTATACCGGCAGTGAGGCTTTCCCTATTAAGCCTAGTAAGCATTCATTACTTATGGTAAAGAGTGACTTAGTTCTTCTTTCGTTCATTTCAAATGTATAGGAACAGATGTGCTTCTTTCCATAAAGAAACTAATTTTCAGCCCCAGCTTGAAATATTCTTACTTGTTCATCTTGTTCATCAGAAAAGGATTAAATGAATTTAAGTCTTTTTTTTTTTTTTTTTTTTCCCTTGGAGGTTCTCCACCAAGAAAAATGTAATGACAGGTAAAAGGCATTTTAGGAATACTGTCAGACATATCTGTCACTCCTGCTAATAGTTATCACTATTGGTAGTGTATAGGTTTTGGAAGGTTCCATTAAGCCTTATCCCAGAAATGCAAGTAAATGCACTTTTGAACATTTTGTAAAAATTTACCCACCTTTTTGGCAAATACATTTTAGAAGGGATATTCTAGCCTCAAAAGGCAGGTAGAAACAGCATGCTCTTTCTTATATACACTGACAGAGGTGAACAGTATATCCTCACTGGGATAGGGAAACTAATTATTCCATATGGTTCATAAAGAGTTAACGAAGACCACAGAAATCAAAGGACCTCAGAAAGAAGAAAAGGAGATGAAAATAACAGCAGTGTTAGTTGCATGAATTTCAACAATTAAATTCTAGACAATTTGGCATTTTACAGTAAATTTGTCATTCTAAACTAAATCAGCTTGAAGTTGTAACACAGTTGTAAGCAGAAGGGAGTTATAGGAATCTGGAGAGGATGAGTTCAATGCTATAAACAGAGAACCTGATTCTGCAGAATTGTCAATATGGCCTTTTCACAGAACATTAAATTAATTAAATAATAAGACAAAAGCATTTCTGTGCTTGAATTACTCCATTTTTCCTGAAAGTGATAGGATATAATGATGCTCACATATGTAAGAAGCTCCTATAAAAACTAAAATCTATTAATCAGGTCACACTGTAATAGAACCTTTAATGCTGTGCATCCAGGGGTGCTTTACCAAAAGGCAAATTAGAAACTCAATTAATTTTGAATTATTCTAATAAATGGCTTGTAAACCTGGACTTAAGGGGGCGATACACTTGTGGACATAGCAAATTAACATGGGTATGGGAACCCCAAAGCTAGGATGAACCACAGCTGGAAACATCACAAATAGATGAGACTAGAGATCTCTTTAATCTGAATCAAGAAAACAAGCTGAAAGCTACTCAATTTTGAAGATCCTACATAGAAATCTAGTCATACAGGTCAAAGAGGAAGAAGTAAGTTTAACAGACTGACCATGCAAACTTCCCAGTGCTTATCAGTATCCTAAATATTTTCTTTGTACCAAAGTATGCAGTAATATACATAAAAATTGGGGTTAATCGATCTGAAATAAAAATAAAAAAAAAAATAATACTAATTCTATAGAACTGAATCTAAGTAGTTCACTTCATATATGTTGTGATCTGGAAATAGGCTGAGCAGAAGTCCAGCACAGCAGAGGGACCATCAAAAACAAACAAACAAAAAACAAAACCAAAAAACCCTGCATTTTCCATTCCAGGTACTTATTAACTCTGTCATATTAGCATACTCAAAATGTGAAATTTCTGCAGTACCACATTACTATGCAGGACCACTGCAGAGCTTTTAATGGTGCCTACAGAATTAGTAATACTTTTTTTTTTTTTTTTTTTTTTTTTTTTTTAATGTAAACATATTCTATTGCCTTTGCTGTGGATTAAAAGAATCATTCTTAGGCTTTCTATTGCCTAAGTGCTACGGCTTAGTAGGGGCTTTGTTCAATTCCCTGTATGATGGGAAAGTTTGTAAACTGCAGTCTCTCTAATTCCCTCAGCTACTCAGAGAGCTGTACATTCAAAATAACATGTAATACCATTGTTTATATGGGAACGGAGAGCATTTTACTGTGGATGGTACTTGAGTATCATCAGCTTTCTGCCTTTTGGTTCTTTTGCCTATCCTCGCAGCAGACAGATTCACTCTTGTCTATCCTGCTTCTAACCCTCCATGACTCCTCACCCTTTACAAGATAGTGAGCGCTTACAAATGGCTCTGACAACTTCCCTACCTATTGCTCCCTACCTTGTCTTAGGAGCCAATGAAAGCCTCCCCAGGCACATGGCCAGACTTTCAGAGAACAGAAAACAGTGGCTCAGGAGATGTAACGCTGTCTTTGATGAGAAAACATGTAGACTGCTGAACCAAGAAAGGTGAGTGAAAACTGGAACAACTCAATATTTAGCTGGACATCCAGGCATAGAGCCCTCAGTGAATACTTTTATATACAAGGTTTTCAACTGGAAAAGTCCTACAAGAGTTAACATAAAAAAAATCAGTCTGACATCTTTGTAGACTCCAGTGAAAAAGCACATATTGCCCACAAATTGTCCCATTGCTTCTAGAGAATATTTCCCCCCCCCCAAAATGATTTTTAAGTATTTCTTTATTTTCTGTCCATATAGCTGCAAAGTGGTATATACTTCTGTACTCAACAGAAAGATTTACAATAATTACCAAAGTAATTGTCTTCCTGTAGCAATACAAAAAGACAAACAACCTCTGGGTTGCATGTGGAATATGTTTACCCATTCTAATCGTATTCATCTGATATATTTTGTTTTGTTTATTGGGTACCTTACCAAAGGTACTTAAATTCCACTTTCTTCATTCTTTGGATTTTCATCACCAGAATTGCTCTTGCAATACAAAGTGGGAAAATCAAGTGGCTTATGATCAGAAATAAAAAAATGAGTAGCAGGCTTTGTTGAAACAAGAAGCAGTTATAGAATTCAAGATGTATTGGTGCCTGCCTCTGACAGAACTGTTGCACTGTGGTAACAATTCAAGGACTCAAGGGGGTAGGAATTGAAAACGCAAAAATGCTATACTGTGGTAAGAAAACAGATGGTGAACTCAGAAAGCAAGTTACATTTGAAATTTATCTTACCTGGCTGGAAGAGGCTAAGGAAGAACCAGTCTAAGGAATCCTGAGAATTTCTACAGCCTCATTTACAAAGCCATTTGTAATGTTTAATTTACACTCACACACAGTGACTTTTTTCTTTTTTTTTTTTAATAGAAAAAGGCACTGGTGTTTTAAATTTAGCACATTACTTTGTGGTCATTAAAACTGGTATTGTATCTCTTGAGTCCTTTGCACAGTATGAATGCCACAATTTTCCCAGACTATTCTGCAGGAGCATAATACGTCAGTTTCACATCTAAGGATATGAATGACGTGATGATGCCTGATACAAAATGTAAACACAGGCTTGGGATTTATGTATCCACCATTCCACGCATTCAGTCCTGAAGGTAACTCTTACAATATGAACCAGACTTTATAACATATTGTACGTTATAGCACAGTACAAAGACATTCAGTAGTACTGCCTAAAACCAAGAGATAATCAAGCTTGCTCTCTGTAAGGCCCATTCTGCCAAAATTTCAACATCTGATAAACAGCAATGTTTAACAGCCTTCACCTGACCCAAATCCATAACCTCATGGCACAGAAGTGATGATCACAGATTTAAAAAAAAAAAAAAAAAAAAAAAAAAAAAAAAAGCCATTTGGGAATTAGGAGATGTTAAAAAAGCTCAGAAACTTTGCACATCAATAATAATGCTTCTAGATAAAGGAACAAACAGCTCAGTCTTGCAATATATTTCTAGTAATTCCAGTAATTTCTAGGATTTAAAAAATAGTTTTAATATTCATTGAAATCAGAATGCATTGGAAAAGCTAAAACAATGAAAGGCCAGAAGTTTCTAAGGATGTCAAAATTATCCTGAGTTATAACAAATAACTCTTAAAAATTTGGAAAGAATATTAAATTTAAGGATAATCTCTGATTTAGCTAATCTCCAACTAGTAAAATAGGAATGGATGTGAATGTCTTACAGCTTTATCTGAAACATTAGAACTGTATGTTACTGGTTTTTGATACTACATACGCACACTCAGAAATAAACTTTGGCTCTGGTTCAAAAAGGAAAAAGAAAATTTTGATTTTATCTAAGATGAAAAAAGATTTTTACATTTACTTTAAATAGTAGTGGAAGCAAATTTAGGAGTATACACAAAGTAGGTATAGAACAATTAGTTCTATTCTAAAAAATGTGGGATTTTTTTTTTTCTATAGTTTTGTTTTTCCAATACTTTGTGAAACATGTACTTAATAAAAACACAGAAAATGAAGTGAGGTAAATTTAAATTAATAACACTTAAAATAGCTTTTGGAAGGGAAAAGGATTTAAAAAACAAACAACAACAACAAAAACAGTAGAGAGACCAGATTATTGAAGCAAGAGAGAGAGAGATTCAAGCTTGACTCTTCTTAATTAGTTTGTTTCTAATTCAGTGCAGTCTACTTGGATTCTTTTCAAAGTTGAAACTAAAGATGTATCTTGTCACACACTTGCTTATAAATAAGCATCTGTGTTGTCCTCTGTGTGTAGTACTATTAAAGTTTTGGCTTAACTTTCTAAGATATGTTTATTGATAGGTTAATTTCTGGATGCCTAATAATTTTGAAAGCACCTAAAATACAGTGTTGTGAAATGTCTTTTTATCTCCCCTATAAATTCTGGAACTGCGAATTTAAAAATACTAATAACTTTAGAAAACTGTCTGCCCTGAATAGTAACTTCCACAACAGTACTCCGTCAGCACGATATGGCCAATTTAAATTCCTTACATAACACAAGATTTATACCATCAGTGTACAGTAAAAATAAAATAAAATTGTAACTATTAAGTGTCAAAAATATGATTTACAGATGAAAAAGAACATGCAAAATTTAAGGTGATTTTTTTGGACGTTATTCTTAGATACCTACTACTTTCTGTTACTTGTTTGTTTTGGTTGGTTGGTTGGTTATTTTTCTAAGCAGAATAATATAAGGGTGCTGCTGAAATACATTGTCTTTTTTTTTCTTGGAAGACCTAAAAATCCTGAAAGAGAAGGTGATAATAAAACCAGGGAATTATTTAGCCTTTTGAAGCCCTATGAATTTTTCTGTGTAGATGTTTCCTTTCCTCCTTTGTTTTCAAGTTGCTGAGGTCACTGCAAGCTGCTAGAAGAAAGTGCAGAAGCAGGCACTGGACAGACTGAGCCACTCCCACTTGGCTTGTCTGTGAATGAAGAATGAGTTTTCTTGATAAATTACATGATCTACTATTTTATGGAGGAATAACATCAAAAGCACATTTTCCATGGAATGTCTAGGCTGTTGTCATTATTATTTTAATATTAAAACCAGATGGCGTTAGTCCTCTCGAAATCATCCACGTTAATCTCCCACATTTTTTTATTTTTTCAAAAAATCAAATATAGTAGTTCTAAAGCCAAATAGTATTAAACTGTTGACTAGTAATATTTACCATGATATACTTTATTGCTTTATTTCTGAAAAAGTGAAAGTCACTACTAAAGATACATTTTCTACTAAAGATACACGTTCCTCTTCTAGGATCAGACAAAAAGCATTGGACTAACTTGTAACTTTTCAGCTTATTGACATATGGCTTGCATTTGGGAGCCACTGGAATTTAAATTCACACTGATATCTAATGGTGGCAAGAGGCATCTTTTGCTTCAGATTTCCCTCTGTGAATATTAACTAATGTCTCCAAACACTGGAGACAATCACTTCTGTGATGAATTAGAAAGATGCATACACAAATGCTAACAGGATAAAATCATTGTTTAAGTAGTTGCAGAAGGCTAAAGAAAGAGGTTGCAGTCTTCTCCCTGTACAAGTGAAGTTGTAAGCAGCAGATAACTTCTTTTTGTCAAGAAGAGCCTCAGAAGGCGTTTCCCCCCATCTTCCTTTAAAATTAAGCATACAGTAGCACTGTGTAGTGGACATCAAAGTAGATGGAAATAACCAATAAACAAGCATCTCCAATAGCCACTTGAAATAAATTCTTAGTGCAGACAACATATGATACTCAGTATACTCCAACTGCATGTGATATCAAATGAATAGATAGTGATGATTAGAAACTCATCCTTGAAATCATCTATTGTATGTTATTTCACTCATTGTAAGGTCATTGCTCTAGAAAATAACTAAGAAAAAATGTTTTGGTCCCAAGAGCCACAGCAAAATAACAGGCATTTTGATTTTCTTACTTCTAAAACACTAATTATAAGCAAAGTAATCAAAGATCAGTAAAAGGCAGACAGTAGGTACCTCCTTAGTTAGAATCAACAGAAAGCCTAAAGTGTAATTCTGCACCATCATTGCTATCATTTCCTTCATATGCTTCAAAAATTTTATTTCCTCTCATTCAGCTGTAGAAATTGTTCATCTTGTTTTCTACAGAAATTCAGAGAGTTAACTGCTTGGCTTTAGGAAGTGCTTAAAACTACAAGGTTTAACGCAAACGGAAATTATGACTATACCCTAGTAGTTATACTTGAAATACAGGAACAAATTTCCTTGGTTCTGCTTTGTATGTGATACATTCAAACCAGATAACTTTCCCTGAAGGCAAAAAAAATCATATTTGCAATGAACAGTGCCTAAAATTCTGTGCAAATAATAATTATTTTAATCCACCCCCACTTTATGTATATGAAAAAAATCCTTCAAAAGGGTATAACTAGTATAAAATCAATGAGCTATAAAGCTGAATATGTTTTCATACTGCATCACTTAATGTGAGAACACGTCTGTTTTATTGGGCAGGCACAAATTCCTTGATGATCAACTAGAAGTTGAGAGACTGTTTGTCTCCTTAAAAACATAAGACATTCTCTTTCAAGACTCCACTCTTAAGGTATTCTCACTTTGTACGAATAAACCAACTTCAATGATAGCTGAATTTCAAAAGTCAATTATTTGATTTTTAAAAAAATATTACAAAAGAAAAAAAATCACATCTTTCTAGTGGGAAATAATACAATCATTGTACAAGACTCCATTACCATTTCAGGACAAACCTTACCTGATAACCTGGCTAATTGATATTTGTCCAGTTGTTCGTTAACTAAAATTGTCAATTCAATATGCATCATTCTGCACTAGAAACAAAATAATGAAATTTTCAAGAGTCATCTTAATAGAAAGGTAAAAAAAAAAAGAAAGGAGAAAGAAACAGGGAATGTACTTTAACACTCTCCATGCTAATCAATTGTAAAGATGAGGAATGATGTCTCTGGCCAATAATACATAGCTTGTTTTACAGGAATTTGACCATATTATGGTGCAGATTTTCTGAAGAGAGGGTAGGAAAAAAAAAGAAATACATATATAAAAATATTTTTATCACTAATAGTGATAATGAAAATTTATGAAACCTAGGCCTCACTGAAACCACTATATATCTATCTATCTATATATGTATAGATATCATTAAGCTGAATTCTGATCTGGATAAAAGTAAATGTATACTAGTACAATACTAATTGCTTAATGAGAATTAATTAACTTTTACATAATGAATTTTTCACAGATATAAGATGCATTTAAATTGAGTAACTGACTGGAATAAGTTCTGCTCTAGGTGGTGTAAAACATGATCAACCTTACAGAAGACAGTGAAGTCACTTTGTATTTCTGAAGTTGGTACCAAGAATAGAATACATTTCCTACTATCACTCTTCATTTATTGTTCTGATGTCATTTACATGCAGAGCTGAGATGCTGGAAGATATTCCAGATTTCATAACCCTCCTTTAACTATTACATATTTAATTACCTTTGCTGAAAGTTCCATATGAGTATTATGGACAGTACATAGTAAAATTCTCTACAATGAGATGAAAATGTCTATGCCCTTAAAATTTTAATCTATCGTTTACTGTCAAAATACATTATATATTTAAGTTCAGTCATATTATTTTCCAGCTTGTATATAGCTTTCAAAGTCATGAGGGGATTCTGAACAGCTCTGTTAAGTCTGCAGGCGATCTAGTGCAATTGTATGTGGCAAAAACAAAAACAAACAAACAAACAAACAAAAAACCACAAATTATTCACAAGGAAAGATCAACAAAGTTTTGTGTTGCTGAAGACTGCCCTTTATCCTCCGAAGTAAGAAAGAAAACTGAAGGTCATTTAAGTTGGTCTCCTGCTTTGACAATGACTTCCTTGTGGTGTCTCATTCACAAATAACTTAAGCTTCACATTTAAATTCTCCTTTTCAAATGTAAGTCTCATTGGCTAAAGTCACACGTAGTCCCTTTATCTCCATTTATTCTTGTGCTGAAATTGTCTTCAAGTTCAAAAAGCTCATTTCATCTCTGGTGTTATCCTCTGAGACATTCTTAGCAACCACCCATCTCCCCTCTCAGCTTTTGTTTTATTAGGTTAAATATCATGTTCTTCTGGACCACAAAATAAGCTCTCTGCTCTCCTGGTCATTTTAGTTGCTCTTGTCTTTACCCGCTCTGAATTTAGCAGTCATGGACTCTTGCCCTGGATGCATTCTTATTAGTGTTTTGTACAGTGGTATTAGTACTTCTCTACCAGTTCTGAAACATATCTGATGTTTCTATAGCTATTTCACATTGATTGGTTACAGTCTTTTCTAAGTGCATTCCCCAGTGCCGGTACACACTTTGTGGAACAATCTAAGCTGACTATGATTAAAAAGCGCTGCCTCTGAAACTTGTGCTTGAACAAGTATTAACGTGCACTTGAACAGCTTACATAATATATGAAACCATCAGGCTTCTTTTCAGTAGACAATAATATGCCTAAATCAAGTTCTTTAATCATTACTGTATGAGAAAAGCACTGAATGTTCAGCAAATTTGATGCATCCTGTAGTGTTCAGATCCAGACAAAACAGAATATGTTCACTTCATAATTAAGAAATATATATATTTTATGATACCATTTTTGTCAGTATGGTTTCAATAATGAGCTGTTATCTTTAAAAGAAGCTTGGGATTTTCAGTGTCTCAAGTATTATGCACATCAAGAGATTATTTTTTTAATATAACTTAAAAATCTATTTAGTAGCTTTTTTTAATGTCCCATTGTGTGTGATCTCATTAGTGCTCTCAAGGTATGCTGGCAGGAGAAGCAGACTCCGCAGAGCATAACAGCTGGGCTGAGGACTCAGCATCCACTGTGACATTACAAATGGGGTTTACTTTAGACTGACTCTAGCCTTATCCCAGAGATTAAGCAGCCATTAGCAGCTGGAGTTATTTTCCTCCTGGAGAACATCCTTTGATTGAGTTTTCTGAAACTGGGACTAAAAGACTGGCTTCAAAGGCACACTCATGATCCAAACTGAAATGACAGGGTAGACATCTCCTTAAGCTAAGTCTGTGCAGGAGGTCTCCATGTAACAAAGGCACTATCTGCTTTTAATAAGAGAGTTAGATATAAAGCGATGTCCAGATTGCACTGAAAAACAAAGTGATGAATATGTTGCCACAGAAGAAGTGTAAAATAAAAGAGCTTGACCTGGCAGCCATCTCTTCCCTCTATAAACACATCATTATCAATTGTCTTCTGTATAAACTGATAATATATATATATATATATATATATATATATATATATATAAATATATATATATATCAAAAGCCAAGGAAGGAACACATGCATAGTTTATTCACAATATGTTTGAGGCCAGAATCTCAGCTGGAATTTTGCCTACACTCTTGAAGCAAATGAAATTGTGACAGTTAAGGAGCTGGTCCTAACATCTTAGTCAATCATATCTGCAACGGCTCAGGACTTTAATAACAAAGCCCAAATCCTTCCTGAGCAGGACTGCTATGCAATGTCAAGCATGCTGTTGGTTTTTAGTGATATAAATCCTTTTTTTTCCCATAAGAATTGTTCCCACCTTGTCTGTAGTTTCAAAGCACAATATATTAGGATAGCTCAAGAAGAACGGGTACTCCAAGAGAGCGTGACATATTGAAATATATATGCTACTCTTGGGACAACTTTAATATTGTGCTGCCATAGGGGTTAATGAACAAACAAGAACAACTTCCATGAGCTGCATAAGAAAACCTGTTTCAACCCCACAACAAAAAGTTTGATGATGAATAGTGATTGGCTCCAATGACTATTAGTTAAAGCATTTGCCATATGTACTGCAGAAACATTCACATAGCCTTCTTTGAATTGATTAAAAATACCACTTACTCAAACAGGTAAGGATCTATAGCCTTTTGCCTTACATTTCCACAAGAAAACAAACTTTCCTAGGGAGAAAGCAAAGCAAAAGCAAGCAAACCTGAAGATAGACTTTCCCTTAAAAGCATTCACTTAATTTAAATCTGAAGTGAAAGTAAGGTTTGTTATCATTATGTTTGTTATCATTATGCCAGCATTTTGTCTCTGTGTAGCTATACAGATTGTGGTGTTTAATTGTACCATACCTGATTTATTAAAAGATAACAGAGAAACATGGGAGTTTTCAAACTTTTTCACAGAATAGTTCTGATATTAAAAAAAGGCTGTCATATACAGATTCGTGTATGTATTTGTGTGTATATATTCATATATGCACGCATACCCTTCATATTCACAGTGTAGAGGAACTCACCATAGTCTTTTTTAACCTTACTTCAGCTTTAACTGACAACTGATGCTGTGTAGTCACTAAGTCTCCATCTCACTTTACCTTCCAAACCTAAATTTGTCTATCTGTAAAGCTGCATTGCAGGTAGACGCTGTCTGGCTATAACAACTTATAGAGCAGTTGAGGTCTATTCTAAAATCTCTGCATTTCTGCCTATAAAACTCTGCATATGTATTTGGGGCCATGTTTTTTGAGGAAAAAAAAAATACAAACTTAGAGACTATTACATCTACTGTAATAAACACAATGTAACTGAGTAATGAAATGACAGATTGTTACAGCCTCCTAGTTTTAACACCTATTAAAAAACAACCTCTGATGAATGCTAGAAAACACAGTGAAAAATATTAAGTAGTCTCCCACCACTTGAATCCTGACTACAGGGACACTGATCACTGTGGATTCAAGTAGCTGAAAATATTTTCGATTGTGTTGGCAAAACTAAAGCACTTAAAGCCACTGTGTTAATACAGAATGAGTTCCAAGACTTCTCATTACACTGAAAATTTAACTGTTGGCATATCTGTGATAACTCTCAAGACTGACTGAAATATGCTAGCTATAAAAGGAATTCCAGGTTTTTGTGCAGGGCCTTTTTCCTTCTCCGATAGACAAGGAGACAAGGAAGCTATGGGTAAGAACATTTAGCCCAATTAAGTTAACAAACTCTTGCTTGGAGCACAGGAAGCAGAGTCAGTTGACAGGGTTTTTTCAAAATGCAGCTCTCCATTACTTGTCCTCAGCAGTTGCCACTATGAGGTGCTTCCTTCTTTGCTACACTATGCCACTGCCTCTAACTCCGCCACCACAGTGAAACCTGCACACATGGCAAGGGACCAGTTCTGATGTTAGTTCTCAAAAGTATTAGACTGTGCCAATTTCTTTTTTTCCCCCCCCCCCCCCCCCCCCCCCAATTATGAAGTATTCACTATATGAAGTTTGGAATGAATTAGCTCACTCTTACTCCCTATTTACCTCAGCATAACACATTCAGTTAGGGAGTAGTTGATTACAAATAGAAAATCCTGAACCAATAAAACACCATGCCTTCATTCTAAATACACATACTACCTTTTCAAATTTCACAATCACCTGTCTTCTAGTGATTTCCGCACTCCTTGAATGAGTATTTTCTTAAGCAATTTGCAAAAGTACATTAAATCTGATACAACAAACCCTATTAATCTAAGTTGTCACGTTGTGTGTAGAATATGTGAAATCTATCAAAAAAATGTGAAAGAAAATAAAGAGATTTTGTCCATCAAAGATGCTGAAAATTAAATACAAGTCTGGTCCTTATACAGTGAGATCTCTGCATTCATAAAGTGGAGCATCTGGGCATTACAGAAAATATTCATGAAAAAAGATGGGACTGATCACTCACATAAGTGCTTGGAAAGACTGAACTACTTGCTTGATCTTTATGGTTTAATCTATGATATTATTTATCAATTCTGATCACACTCTCCATTCTGATTTAAGTTACCAGTGGAACTCAGACCACCTTCTGCAAGAACAGGATGGGAACCAGCTTATAGCTTCAGCTTTGCTGACTGAAGGACAGCTGGTCAGTAAGATGAGGCTAGTTGTTCCATTTTATATTTTACCAAGATATATTCTCTGTTCCTCCCAGCTCTGAATCTGGGCTGGAGGACGGACATCCCAGGGTGGTGATTTCAGAGGCTCTGGGTTTAGTCACAGCAGCATTCTGGAGCCACGGTTATGTTCTTTGATATTTTACACTGCTTTAGATTAATGTTTGTGAAGTAGAAAAAAATAATAATACTTCCCTGTAACAGACACTGTTTAAGTGTTGTGAGATGTTTGGTTACTATAATGGTTAACACCAGGGAGATAGATAATTTGATCTCAGGGAGCAGGCTGTAGAGTTATTTGTGTTACAGGGTGAAGTCAGTACTCTGGAGAATGGTGTCTGCTGAAGCTCTTTAAAGGCAGATAAAGAAGGAGCAATGCATAATGCATTTTAAGAGATACTTGCATGTTAAACAGTGGTAATATATTATTCTGAGACAGAGTTTTGAATTTATAAATTCTTTGGATTTATATATATTTTAAAGCCTTTTGATTCTACTTTTTATAATTAAACCA
Organism: Oxyura jamaicensis; assembly: GCF_011077185.1. NCBI lineage: Eukaryota > Metazoa > Chordata > Aves > Anseriformes > Anatidae > Oxyura > Oxyura jamaicensis. Next base: position 4,911,513 of record NC_048897.1, on the reverse strand, counting down.
ATGCAGCCTATATACGCAAAATAGAAAGTGGCAGAACATGCTAGCACACCTTTGGGAACATGACCGTGTGGTACTTCTTGCAGCTTTATTTAGTCTCAGAAAATTAACGCTAACATTGATAAGCAACACTTACCACAAATTCAGGTCAAATAGTGCTTCTTTACCTCATCTGTAGAGTAGAACTCATTTCAAAGACTTACGTCTCCTTCTGTGCTGTGCTCAGAATCTTGAATTTCAGCACCCGGGGCACCCAGTTGCCAACCGGGTTTCATCAATGGAACATCAAATTAAACTTCAATTTAATGCTAACTTACATGAGTACATGAGGTTGTTGTGAGAAACGAGTATAGTTTCATGTGACACCTTGAAAACTTTCTTGACAGCAAGACTGGTGACCATTTTTAACTTTTCTTCCTTTAGAACTCTCGTGGAAAAAATATATAAATCTCTTATTTGTTTTCATCTCTGTAAGAAGCAGAACACATCTTTCATGATAAATAATTTTTGACTCACAAATGGATTTGACTGGGTAAGCTCCAGGGACTTGTATCAAGATACAGAGCATTTCACTCCTATGGCATTGGTTTGAAATTAGCCCAGGTGAACAGAGAGGAAGAGTCATTTTCATCTGATGTTTGTTCAGTAGCCTACACAAAATGAGTTACTGGGGTTTAATTCATGCAGCTCCTTGGGTTCACACAGACACTTTACAGAAATCAACATTAATCAGAAGTCAGCCTGAATTATGAATATGCACAGACAAACCAGCAGTAGTATGCGAAGTGATGCACATAGGGAGGGAAGTGCTCTACCTAAACACACAGAAATGGACTCTAAATGACCACCAGCTATTCAGGAGAAAAATCTTGATATCAGGTTGGGTAGTTCTTTGATATCATCGACTTGAAGCATGCAACACAACAGCGATCAAAAAGGCAAACAGATGTTCAATAGTTGCTAAAAAGTAGAGAAAACTGGGAGCACTGTTGTTCTTCTGAATTAATCCACAATGAAATCCTCACCTGGAGTATTATTTCATTTTCTCATTTTTGCCCCATCTTAAGAATACTGGAGACCTAGAAAAGTTCATAGTAAAGACAAGGGAACAAAGATGGTGGCAGTGACTGAAAATGAAGAAAGATGAGCCAGACAATTCTTCCATTTGGGGGAGTCAATGAAGATGCATGAAAAACTAGTGAACTTATGAATGGCTTGCAGAAGAAGAACTGTCATGTTTATCTATTTTTTTCCACATAGCAGAAGAACTAAAAGGCATTACATGAAATTATTAGGCAGCAGGTATAAAATAAACAGATGTACTTTTTCACGCTATATGTAATCAAATTATGGAAACCATTGCCACAGGATGTTACAAAACCCAAATGTGTTTAGAAAGTGGTTAGATAGGTTCATGGAAGTAAAGGCCCATCAGGGATTATTAGCAATGCAGCTGCAGCTTCTGGTGCTGCCCAGACTGCTATTACAAGGAGCTTAGAATACCAGCTTGGAGGAAGCATTTATCTATGCTGCCATTATATTTCCATTTTCCAAAAATATTTTTCTCTGTAGGCTACTAGGTTTAATGGTATGGTACATCCATTTCTACAATTGTTTCAGAAGTCCTACTTGCCTATTGTTTTTGTGAATATATTCAACTTTTTTTTTTTTTTTTTTCCCTATGGACAATGTATCTATAAAGTACCCAGCATGTGACCAAAATGAGCACAGGAAGCAAATTATTATCCGAAGGCAAAATACCTCGTAGAGATTTTTGTTTGTTTGTTTTAGGGTGGTTAATATAACCGCTTTTTTATTGTTAATTCAAATACGCCATTATAATTGGCTCTTAATGTGCATAGGGAGAAATACTTGGTGGATATATTGGAGTGATTTTATTTGAATTTATTATTCAGGGAAGAAATATGTTTAATATTTAAGGAAAAAAAAGGGGGAAATAACGTTCAGGATGTTTGCACTTTATGCAAAAATATATATTTGTTTCAAATTCAACTTTCTGAATGTTCATTTGTATAGAATCCTAATGAACGTAAGGGCTCATCTCAAATTATTTTCCGTAGCATCCAGTTTGCTCTAATCTGGAGATGGATGGGAAATTCCCTTCACACTGAGGTAGTCCTCTTCCAGGCACATGTAGGAATTGCCTATAACAACTTCTTTTTCCTTATGTATTTTCAAAATGAGAGTTGTTTCCTATGTTTATTATAGAGGAAGTTCACATTTTCTAACTGTGTGAAAGCAAGTATGTATATAAGCATTATGTATTCCCATTGTGCTTGCTTCCCTTGTATTTTTTAGTTTATCTGAATAAAGCAAACAAACAACAACAACAACAGCACTTAATTCAAGCTGTTGTTGTGCTCTTGAATTTGTCTCTCATATACGAGTATCCTGCATTTTCTTCTTTTAAATGAATAGGTTATGTTTTCAGTTAGTTTTCAAGCATCTAACCTAAAAGTGACTGTATTTTGCTAAGCCACAAGCAAACAGTCCACAAAATTGACATCGTTATAAGATCTGCAAATGGATCAAGGCAAAGGTTGAAGAAGCAACCAGGACCACTTCTGTAACTCTGCCAATATGTTGGAACAAGCCTGGGATGCTTCAGCATGAAAGCCACAGAAATTCATATATATCATCAACATTATTGCTCAAAATCTCAACACGTACACACTGATAATTTATATTCAACTAGGTTCAGGATGAATATGTAACTTTTGATATGTACAAATACCAAAGGAAAAGAAGGAAAAAAAAAAAAAAAAAAAACACAATAGTTTTACATGATGAGATTCATAAGAGCAATATAACTTGCAATTACTGTAGTAATCAAATTTGAATGTCTGGATCACCACTGAACATACTAGATTGAAGTTTTTTGTGTTGTTTGTTTTTCTGTTATTTCTTTCTATATTATTTGAAGTACTGTTACACATAATGACAAGTGATATTTGGATCTGATCTTTGAACTCATCAGACACTGGCAGCTGTTCATCAAATAAATGTTGAAGTATGTTTATTTTATGTTGAAATATATATTTAACACATTCCTGGTTAAATTCTAAGCTAACATTGAGCATTTACATCTCCTAGTCATTGAAAAGAATGAGGGACCTTAGCTATATTTATGAAAGCTTAGAAAAAGTAGAGGATCATTACCAAACTGGAGGCTCTTTCCAGAAAAATGGTAAAACTAACTTAATTGGTAAGAAACACGTTTAGGCTCTTACTGAAATCTCTTGTACAGAGAAGTACCAAAGTCCTAAGTCAAGAGAAGGAAGTAAAAACTTTATGCTGACCCTGAACAAATACCAATACATTAGAGAATAAGTGACAGTAGTCTTCCCTCTAAATCATGCACATAGTTTCAATTAGCTTCTCAAAGAGCTACTGAGATGAAATTGTTTTAGACAATGATATATTACACTTGGAAGTTTTGCGCAATCATCAAGCAAAAAGATCCAGTCAGCTTGACTATCGTGTGAAGTTTTGTTTTTATAGAAATACTGTTTTAGATTCCAGTCACCAGAGGCTGCAGGTCTTAGAAAAGTGAATGCAGATATTAATGATGTGAAGATGACAGATAACCCAAGCCAGCAGACAGCAAGCACTGAAATATGCAGACTAGACAAGAACGAGTCAAAACCGGTTACGTGCCCATGCAGAAAGTTCATGGTCTGGTAAACCTTTATTTGCATAGAGCTGCTCGTTCTAAACCTAGCCTTGGTTTCTCAAAATCATTTATGGAAAGGGTTAGTCTTTTCTACATGTGTGTATATATATATATATACACACACACACATATATTTTTACTAGAGAATATTCTGCAATCACTAATTCCTCCTGTGTGGACATGCTATCTCCAGCACATACATACATACATATTTGGCAATAAATTCCCTGCTGTAATTATTTGCATCCATTAAAATATTTTTTTTTACTTTTCATAGAATAAATTTTCTCTGGGTCTTGTATTACAATTATATTTCTCTCTCAGACTAGGTTAATAATTCACTTGAATAACATACCTTCTTTTCTCCCTTCTTTTTCCACAATTTCTTAGTCCCAATATATTCTTATGTACCCAGTCTTCAAGATTATGATTGTTCCTTAAATGTTTTTCAGTAGATGCCTCATGCCATCCATTCATTGTCAAGTCATTCTTATTCTACTGAAATTTCCTTATGATTTTTTTCTTCTTCAGCTGAAGTTCTTTAGACCCATGACTGCAAAGAATTCCTCCCTAAGACCTCTGAAGACAAAATCTCACCTCACAGAGTTTAAGAAATGACAAAAAGCAACAGGAAATAGGTAAAAACATCAGCTTCCGTCAACTTATCACTACTTGTAGGACACAATAGGCAGCTATTTGGGATCCATTTCTGAAAGTGAACATACAGCCCAACATCTGCACATTTGACCACAGAACAGGAAAACAGCTTGCATCAGTATGCACATCTTTCTGTATTTTCATATATATATATTTTTTCCTTTGGTTAATTAAGTTCTCCCTTGGATGTCTGACTAAAGCAAGATAATATCTACTTTGCAATGATTAACCCCATTAATACCAATTAATGAGTAACAATAAAGGCTTTTAATGTTTTACAGCAGCAGAAAAGGGAGGATGTTGCAGAGGATTAGAGGGGTCACCTGTATCTTTAGTTTATGACATCTCATTAAATAATTTATAATAACCATTGAACGTTTTATACTGAAGATGTAAATGTTTAAGCAGTTGGATCCATTAATTGCAGTGGAGAGGAGACATTTCTCTCATACTGTTTAATACAGACTGAAAGAGGAAAAAAGGCAAGTGGTACAGAGGTCCTAAGGAAAGCAAAGTCTCAGAGACATATCTCCAGAACATGGAGTTGCTGGTCACTCTCCCACTACCAGGAGGGACAAATACAAGTTCTGTTTATAGTGAAAGAAAGTAAGCCAAGACTATATTCAGGCAATTGCCACATCCTGTGGGACAGACACGGCATTCGGCCACTGTTTTAAGTGTTCAGCATACACCAGCATCATTTTCTGCTAATAACACTCATGTTTGTGCCATACCAGCTGCCTGTCGGGCCCATTTGTAATAAAGATGCTTGTAATGCAGCTACTCTTGTAAGAGCATACGCCACACTGATATAACTTTGTAGGCAACATACAAAAAAAAAATAATCCTAGAACACTTTTAATCAAAGGAGTTCATACAGAAACCAGCCTTTGCTTCTTCATTTACAGAAAGAGATCCCTCTCTCCCCTATTTTTTTTTTTTTTAAAAAAAAAAAGAACATCAGGAAACTTTTCATCTTCTATAGCAATTTTTATCAACAGATATCAAAGCCATCAGAAAGCAAAAGAAAATACTGCTGTCCCCACTTAAAGCATCCCAAGGTCAATGGTGAAATTTTCTTTTGTGATTACTGATACTGATTATACTGTCTCAATTTCTTTTCATTTAACTCTAATGATCCCAAAGAAAATCTGACCAATGTCAATGTAGTATTTTTTTTTAGAATTAGAATTTTTAAAATATTCTATTTTACATTTCATTTGTATTTTAAAATAATATTTCAAATACACAGAGGATTTTATTTTCATTTGAAAACAATTACATTCTTCCTAGCTCCCCAACCAACTCTTTCAAACTTTTAGTTAATTGAGAATAGGGTGCTCCTGAGCTAGGAATCTCTACAAAAATACTAAGAACCTCTGTCCCGAAGCCTTTACAACATCAGAAAAACAGAAGAGGTAAAAAGCTGAACATTATTATTCTACATTTACAGAATGAGTTTACGAAAAGGAGGAATTCAAATATTTTATTTTTATTTTAAACAGCACCAGAAATTGAATTTATAAATGAACCATATTTTCATTTATGTTGAACATACCCACACTGATATTCCCCCTCCTCTTTTTAAGGGGTTTACTCATCGGATTATTTTCATAGGAAAATAATCTTATTGGGTATATTAACATCTGTTTTTTTGTTGTTGTTATTTTTATGAACCACTGAATTACTAGTCTAAAAAAACAACAACAACTTTTGAACACAGAAGTCAGAAATGTTTGAATGAATGAATGCATATTGAAGACCTTGAGAAATATACTTCATATGTTTCTTAATGTAAAATATTCTTGTGGGGACATAAGCTGTAAAAGGATTTTTTTTTTCTACTGTACAAAATGCTACCTTTAAAAGATAAGAAATAAAATAGATCTTTGCATGTTTGATAAAAGCCAATGAATCTCTAGTCAAGTGCTCTGTTATGCTCCTCTACATCTGCCACCCTCATATTCTGCTGGTATTTTATTCTTCTTCCAAATATCTGAGAATATATCAGGCATAAAAGCTTTTGCTTGGGGGAGTTTATGTAAGAAGGTGCTAGTATCAGGAACACCTATAGTTAGTGCATTTCAATAACTATATTAACTGTACTGACCTTCCTATATAAATATAGCTGACTATATAAAGGATTTCAAACCTGGCTGAGGGCTAGAGGCTTTTTTTTTTTTTCCAGAAGTAGTTGAAAAATTCAGAAGCAGAGACAGTATCACCCTGTGAAAAGAGTCACCACAACCCTAATTCACATTACTTACCAACAGTTTTTTTGTTGGTGAGTAAAACAATAGAAAACCTAGAAAGAGGTGTTCTAAAGGAGTCCTCTTTCCCACCCTACTTCACTTCGTTGAGCTGCTGCTGCCGCCGCCAACACAGGCGCACTGACTCAGCCCTCCTGCGGCACCCACGCATCCTCCCTGCCAGTTGCCAGGTAACAGGAAGGGGCTTGTCAGCCAGCCCTAAACTGGCTCAATGACTTGGGCAAGAACTTTTGTAATTTGTCAAATAGCAAATACAGAAATCAAGATTTGTGAGCTGATGGCAAAATTGCAACTCAAGGATGTGTCACTCTCTGTGGAAGCACATTTTTTTTTCCAGTCAGAACAGAGCCATGGTGTGTTTACAGTATATTCCACAGGGATATCAAACCAGAAAGCCATCTACACACACACAAAAAGCATTATCTCCTACGTGAACATTATGTACCCTCTCAGAATTTCAAGAGACCATTATGAACAATGTGCTATTCAATAGCTGATACGTCAAACATGCTTTAAAACTTCAGATATAGTAAGAAAATACGTTTGTGTATATGCTCATCATATTTCAAAGTATTGTGGAAATAGAGAAATAATGGATGTGTACATAGTTGTTTTACTTCTAGCAGACTCCAGCAGCAACACTTTGAGAAAAGAAAAATGGAAAACATGTACATGTGTTTAAGGACGTCAACCTCTCACAGTAAGTTTGCTCACAGCATATCTTTGTCGTTATAACTGTCTGTGGCATAAAGGTAATGTCAAAGATTATTAATCTCTCTACCACCTGTTCTATAGTTACAGAAAAGGATATTTTTCACCCATTAAATTATCCAGTTGAAGATTACATACACAGTTACATACAACCTGTTCATCATCATCTCCTTTTCCCTCAGAACTACTTACTTCAAAACTGATTTCTGATTTTACTACTTCTACTCGTCATTTTACTTTCTAACCCACAGCACAGATACCCTTACCTCTGTCCCAGCCTTCCATATTTCAGACATTTCCTTAAAAAGACACATTTTTCCAAAAGACTTATAGCCTGAGGTCACCCCCTTGCTCTCTCCCACAGACACATTAACAAATCTTATGACAGTTCAAATTAGACAGCTGCTGGCAATCACAGAATTTGTAAGAGGTGCGCTAACATAGCCCTGGTCACTTAATCACCTGACTTTCCTTTCATCCCATCACCTTACAACTAAATCATCCTATCTCCTTACAAAAAAATTCCCTTTGACTCCATTAGACTTAATTCTATGTTTGTTCACTGCGGAGACCAGCAGTGACAGAGTCCTTCCAGTTCCCAAATCTGGATTCAATACATGGCACGATAAGGAACCTGGCAAAAATAGAATATGGTGCTCCTCCTGAACCCTCCGTATTATTCATATTGCATGAACAGCAATGATGCCAAACACTATGTAATTGTTATGTAAGTCCTGTACTCAGGATTACATTTGCATCCTAACAGTTGAAGATACTATAACTGGCAAAAATAACACTACTGCACTGCTGACACTAGCAAACATCTTCAAGTCCCAGAAATCTGGTCATCTGATCATACCGGATTTAGCAGAATCTAATATTGAACATACTGTGTTTTTAAAATGTGCAATTTTATTGACTCTACCATCTAAATCCAGCTCATGTAACCTCCAATGTCTTTAAAACCAATAAAAAACACACCCTGACATTTGAATTGTTTCTCTGTGCTGCAGATATGACCCTGAATAGCAAATTCTGCTCTGGGAATGATGTAATCTGTCCGGATGATTACAGTTGCCAAGGGGATCATGATGCAGAGTTCTCTTATCCTGGAGGTGTATAATTGCAGGTACTCAGAAAGGACACGAATGTCTATCCAGCTTTCAATGATGCTCTATGATCTGCCGTATTATATCACAGAAAAAAGAAGGAACATAGCAAAATTAGAAATGAAAATTTACAATGCAGAAAGTGGACGGTAATGTATCTAGTGTCACACGAGACATTTGGATTAGATCCTCAAGTAGCAAAGCTCCTGTGACATGCCCAACTCAGACATTCTGAGAATCCAGATGTAGAAATGTGCGTCACCATCAAACCATCACAAAGAGAGCAACAGCATACAATTTAGGAAGTTCTTGTGTCAAAACATAAGTATTCAGTTCTCTGTGTGCAGACCAGGTCATCATCTGGTATTGCTTGGGTTCAGCATGGACAAACCACCAAGCTCTGAACAAAACTTCAGCAGTCCCCAGAGAAAGGTTTTGCCTGAGTGGAATGTGAAGGGCTATATAAATATGGAAAGTATGTTTTACTTATGTGCCATGGATGCTTGGGTGTTTGTGACTCAGACCAACATAGGTGTTTCTAACTCCAGTGCAGAAACCTGTCAAAAGATTTAGAGAAGCACTGTGCCAACATGGTGATTTCACTAAACTTTGGGTTTTCAATTTAATTCTTTGCTTTTCTTGAAATAAAATTGATCCAAACAGTATGTCACTGATTTCTGTTTCCAGAAAATCCCTAAGGTGATCTGAATTAATATAAATCCCAGTCTGGACTTTCAAAACATAACCGATGCAATAGACACCTGATATTAAACTGTTCCTCATTTGGATCAACTGAAAAAAGCCTTAATCTCTTCAACCAAAATCTCCACATCATTCTCTTTATTAACTGCATGGAGTGAAAGTACTAATCTTTAAATTTAAGCCATCCATTATGTGCCCATTATGCAGAGGGATGTGTTCTGGATATGGAATCCACCATAATATATAACGTAAGCTAGCTAATGGGTAAATTTCAAATAAAATACTGTCAAAAGTCACTATTAAATAGTAACGTAACTCTGAGATAACTGACATTATCTCAAAAGTGAGTTTACTAAATCCTAAAAGAGTATTATTTATTTGCAAGGCAAACAAACAAGCAAACAACAATGAAAACTTACAAAAAGGTCAATGAAACCTGATATATTATCAATAAAAAAGACTTCCAGCAACTTCCAGTACTCCACCACAGCTATGAGACCAGATTGAAAATACTGCATATTCAATCACATTTTCTGAAAACGTGTATGATAGGGATGATATTTTGCTTTTCACATTAAGAGTTAAGTCTAAATACTATATTCCTGTGAATTGAAGCCATTTGCTAGTTGAACTGTGCAGGAAAACAGGAAAAAAAAATTGATTGAATAACTTCCAATAGGCAAGGCTTCGTAATGGTTCAGTAGATTGTTCAAGCTGGATACTTATTTGGAACTCAGCGGAAGTGACTTGAAATAACAGCAGATTTTGCTATCAAAAGTAAATACTCTGGGAGGACAAGTTCAAGTTCCTTTTTTATTTTTTTTTTCTCCACAGAAACACTGTAACAAATTAAATTCCATTGACAACAAAGAAATTAAAAGAACCAAAACAATTTTAAAAAAAGTAAGAAAAAGAACCATAACACTTAAAATTCCTGATAAGCTTTAAAAGGGACAACATGGGATGAATTTTGCATGAGGGCTAATGTTTTCCTTTATGACATATGAAAGCGTTAGCACATCCCTCAGCATGATTCAGCTCTCTCATCAAGCCAGTAAATTATATAAATATTATATCTATTTCATTGCTTCTCTAAGGATGTTTGGAGATATATATATATTATCTCCAGAGAGTATTTTTTTTAAAAGAACAAATAAATAAGCTCAAATTGCCATTTTACATTTACAGGGAAAATTTTGAGCTCACTTAGCGATAAAGGCTTGCAGATTTGCCCCAAGAGCTTTAGAAACTTAAGTGGAAAGCATTCTCCACTGCACTTGCTGTGTATGAGAGAGAAGGATATCAGTAAGACAGTACTTGGTTTCACAGAAGATGTTTATGAATGCAGTTTCTTACACACATCTACATGTTCACACTCAGATTCCTCCCAAAGAGGCTCAGCTATCCACCTCAGATTAAATAAACATACATATCAACAAACCTAATCTACAGGAATGCTTTTTATGCTAGTGCCCTTCGTTAAAAGTCTCTGTGATCATTTTAGTCACGCACACGCAACTGAGAACAAGTACCCCTAATTTGGGGGAAAGTTAGCAAAGTCAAGTATTCTGAAAGGAAAATTTACACTGGCAAAAAAATCACTTCATACTTGTTCATCACGATGCCATCAAACTTCCTGACAATAACAGCAAATTAAGCCAAAAATGAGTATTTTGGGACCCACTAGTTCCAGTTTTAACGAGATGAATAAAAACCCGTCTCCTCTGGAAATCTTGACTTTCACGTGCCTTTTATGTCTCTCATTGTTTATGCTGCTTGCTTCCTGGCCATGAATTCATGCTTTTGGATCTTACTACCTTCTCTATGACCCCATCTTTCAACTTTGATACCCTAACTTTGTACTTGAGAATGGAGCTGGAAAATAGCATACCACTCATGAATTCAGAACATTCTTGAGCACTCTTTCCCACAATCTGCTTTTCAAATCTCTTGTAACAGGCTGCCCAAAATAACCATCTGAACGCAGCAGTCCTAACAAGCCTTTGTTCCATTTGGTTATTACTTCCCAACGGTATGTTGTTTTCCTATTTAATATACCATTATTTGTTCTCATGTATGTATCAGAAATTGTGTTTTGCAGTAAACTGATTTGAGCAACACTAATCATAGACAATTCAAGCTATATTAGTTCCAGGAAACTAAAGTTGCACATGGGCAAAATATATATGTTAGAATAAAAATATATTGGTATAAAAAGCAAGACAAAAAAAAAATAATAAAAAAACATCAATGACTGTAAGGAAACCATATTTGATGCAGATCAAAAGTATATGGAACCATACTCTCTCTTTTCTTTGCAGTCAAATCTATGCATTCCTAATCCGTAGGGAATACCTTAAAATGAACAAATTGAAGTATTGGAAACCAAGCTGTAACGTATTTTCTGCAGAGCGGAAATTTTAATCCTTGAAAATCCTCCCCAACCTCCAAATAAACTTTATTCTTTGCACTTAAGAGCAATTCTTTTAATTTTTTGAAGCAAGTATCCCCATGACAACATGAAACTTTGGAATCTATGCTGCTATGCAGCATTTGTGGAATTGCACAGCAGCCTTTGTCGCAGTCTTGGTCTGGCTCTACCTTTCTCTGGACTCCAAACGCAGACTGTGGTGCTGGGAATTACTTTAGGGCGTGGAAGTAAATTGCAATATACATGGCATACATAGCTAATAAAAGTTTTTTACCTTGTTATCTGGACTATAAAGTCACCCTGGCTTTATTGCTGGAAGTCATCATGCAGGGTAGAAGATGCTTATGTATTCAAATAAATATATATGAATATAATTTACTGAATTTCAGTCAGAGGTGAATGTGGCCCTTTGCAGCACAATTAAGTTACAGAGTACTTAACTCTTTTAGGTTACTAATACTTTTTGACAGGTGAGCTTCACTTTTTCTTCTGTGTTGCAACAAAAGTTATTCATTTGCAAGTATGTGCATTTTAATCTAGATTATATAGTCTGAAGCATAAAACTGTGTTAATAGTCTTAGAAGCTTGAATGCATTCTGTTGGCTATTTATTTACAAGTGATATTTCAATCTCTTGTGTATGGCCTCACAATTCCCATTTGCTTCCTCAAATAATTATAATTCCAATTGTACTTAAAACAAGCTCAATCTATTTCTTTATCTACTTTTTGTGATAGACATTGCATTGAGTAATGCAACATACTTGTGTTATTTCATGCAATATAACAGTTATCCACCATGGAAAAAAAATCAAGCAATTTAAAATGTGGTTATGGTTGCCTGAGCAGCCAGATTCTTATTTTAAAAGAACTGGCTGTGTAACCCTGAATATAACTCTTGTTTTTTAAAGTGAAAACATCTTGCTATGCAAGTAGTATTTTTTTTTTTTTTGGGGGGGGGGGGGGGGGGCGTGAAGGGTATTCAGCATTGTTTTTTCTCTCTCTCTTTTTTTAGAGCCAATAATTCAACCTGTAGAGTTTATTTGTTAATTTATTGTGAGAAATACAAGAAGCAGTTAATAAATCCTACAGACAAGGAAGCAGTTGGAGAAGGCTGGAAGACAGATGATAGTTATATCAAGAAGAGCATGTTCTTCGTAGAATAAGCTTCTTTATATAGACTTCACAGCCAGGCCTGAGGCACTGAATCCAAATGAAATTGATTGACATCATATACACCAACCATCAAATTAGAATCTGCAACTTAATCTACCATGTATTTAAGGTTCTGTCATTCAGACTCAGTCCGGTGTCCCCCCCCACCCCCCCCCCTTTTTTTTTTTTTTTTAAGTGTTTAAGAAGACAGAGCCAGCTGTAGCAGTATTGGGTGTTTAAATGTGATTCTGGACTCTGTTAAATAAAGTATCACTATCATATCAGGTAGCCCAATACTTTTTTTTTTTTTTTTTTTTTTTTTTTTTAGAACATAGGAACGTAGGCTGTAGAACAAGGATGTAGGTTGCAAATCTCTTTCTCCTCCTACATCAATTTCCATTTGACTTTCACACCCAGTTTCCTACAGGTGCTCACTGTGTGGAGAACCATATTTTCCAGCTTCCTAAGACATGTGCCCAATACCAGGATGTGCTCTTTCCCTTTAAGCCACAGTCTTCCCCACCTGGCACCATTTCTGACTCAGGACATGCAGAAATTCTTGACCTCATGAAGAACACCTGCAGCTCTCAGCAGGAAGAAGGGAAAATGAGAACACCATCTGTCTGTTTGTCTGTCTGTCTACACATCCACCTACTGATCATCACCAGAGCTAGAAGCTCAGGAGACCTCACCTCTGACAAGAGAAGTGCAGTAGAAGGCAAAACCAACATGAGCTGGCATCACAAGGCTGGGAAGCAACCAATGAAACAAAAAAGTAGGATCTCAAGGAGGCACCAAACAGCTTTGGTGGTGTTAGATATCCTGTACCTCAAAAACATGATTCTAATAAAGTACAAATATATTGTCCAGCACAAATGGCATGATTGCATCAGACTGGTATGTAATGATATTACCTAACCCAGCATGCCCACTATCTGCAGCAGAGACAAGTCTTTCCTTTGCATCGTACCAACCACACGTTACCTGCACCCAAATCCTTTTACAATCTATTTTCTGTAGCTAGCTTTCTCCTCATATTTTAGTTACAGAGAAGGTCCCTTTTCTCACAGTTCAGTAACCATAGACCTCTGAACACTGCTCATTCTCCTTTATTGACTGGGACATTTTTAATCCTTACAAACTTAATTAGAACAGAATAGTTTAAATCAGCAGCCCCCCAAATCCTTAAAGTCTGTAACTATAATGAAAATACGGTTCCTTCTGATATTTCACAAAAACCACTGAATTTTTATTTTCCGCTTAAAAATGCTATGAAAGTAAATCCTGTTCTTCCCTACAGAACTTTGTCCTTGTCATTTCTGTCTTAACTCAGATGGACAGTGACAATAGCAAAATCTTACTGGCTTATACATTACTTTCTAGAGTAACATATATACATGTTATATATGTATATAACATATATATATACATATATACATATATTAACTTATCCATACAATTCATCTCTCCTAACTTAAGAGTCAGAACATTGATGAAAATATTTTATTAGTGACAATTAGTAACTTTTAATCTGTTGCAAAAGTATTTTTCTATGATGAGATAATGCTGAAGCTTTTATACTTTGTCTTCAGAAAATAACTCTGAGAGCCAAACTTCTGACACCTCAGAGAGCATCACTTAAACAATTGTGCCAATAATAGAGGACCAAAAAATCAGAATGTCCAGTGGTATCTCATTAGATATGCATTATTAGTTGGCCAAAGAGAATTTTGTTGTATTTTGTTGCTTCTACACATAAGTTTGTCTCTATATTTCCTTGACATTAGAACTATTTGCTAGCAGTGATGATGTAATGAGGCTAAATACCAAAGAAACATTTGAACTCTTAAACTATTCTGGTTATGCAAGATTTACTTCCAATGACCTCCTCATATTTATTATTAAATATAACAATATTACGAATTAAAATACATATACTCTTCTTAATCACATGCACACTCTTCAGCATTTATATTTCTCATCCTCAGCCCTTCTATTTTGGAAAAAAAAAAAAAAAAAGAAACATGAAAATAAACATGCAGCTTTTATGTTAGCTTTGCTCTTCAGTTCCCATAAACTGTAAGAACGCAGCAATGTTTCAGTTGCTAACACTAGCAAGAGAGTACATCTTTGCATTTGAATGCTAGAGTTAGGAAATATTTATTTTGATTTTGTGTTCTTTTTTTAATTGAGAGAGCCATGCTGAATTTTAAAAACTGATTCTAAAACATACTGTTCTGTTCTGTGTTACTAATACACTGTTGAGGAAGCAGTTGCTTGAAGAAATATATTATAGGGATGTATTTGACCTTAATTAAAGGAAGGGAACTCAAGGTACTCGAAGAATTTTTTCAATCTTGAACAGTAATATAAAATAATAAAGAAATAACACCTTTTTGATAAAAATGATTCATCAGCAATGAGAGGAGATTTATTTAATGCCAAGAGTATGGACACAGCTTAGATATTACTGTTTCCAAATATTTCTTAAAACAAACAAACAAACCAAAAAAAACTGATGTCAATACAAAATTAATGATATAGTGTAGGGCATTTATACCGTATATATTGGGGCCTAGAAGTAAGTAAAGCATTCACACAGTAAAAGGAAAAAGAAGAAAGATTACTTTCTACCTGTGCTACAACGCAATTCAACTGGTATTTGTCTCAGATCCCTCCATTCTAAAATGGATATCACACTTCTTTAAAAGGAATAAAAGGCAGCCTAAGCTTTGAGATGAATATAAAAATACCACTCCTTAAAGCAATATCATTTAAGATTATTAAAAAATTTTTAAACACAAAAGCCAGACACTTTTAAATATACATATATACACTAAAATAATTGGCCTTCTAAATAGATAATAGTAAAGAGAATTTAAACTAGAATGATGTATACGTCAATCTCCCTCCCCTTGCTGGCTGTCTCCTTAACCGCTGTCAGCTAACTCTGTGCTTCCTCTGAGTTGCTAGAAATTATTTTTTTAAACCACAGAAAGGCAAAGCTTAGTGCTGCTTTGTTGCAGGACCTCAGCAAGTTTCTTACCCTTTCCATCCATGACCCTCTGCAGCCTCCCCTCCTCAAACACTCCCAGCCATGCCATGGGATAAGCAGTTCCCCTAGCAGCTGACATCCCTCTGTTCCAGTCACTTGTTAGGTAAAGTAGCACTCACAAATTGGGAAGAAATAACTCAGACAGTTTTTATCACATTTTCCCTCCTTTTACAGATAATGAGGAGGGAGATTTCCAGTAAACGTAAACTTACCGAAGATCTGCTGAAGCAATAAATAACAGTAACTCCTCCATAACCCTATAACCACGAACAAATACTCTGTTCACACACTTCCTTCAGTCAACTCTTAGCTCTTTAATGTTACATTACTTTTCCATAACTGTGTTCTGCCCTTTAGTTGAATCAATCTTGAAGACTGAACACTTTACAGTCCACACTAAAGATAACAGGTAAGACTGAACGTGATGCTGAGTCAAAACCCACAACAATCTGCAGAAGTTTACTTACTCAGAAGAAGTCTTTCTCTTGGAGGAAGAAGGGAAGCCATTTCCTACAGCTTCCCCTGGTGAAATGCATCTCACCCCCACTCTGAGAGCTGCTCATCACTTCTCATTGCTTCATACAGCTGTGCATGTAACCCTTCACTTTCTTCCTATAGAATAGAAAATGTGGTCTGTTTTACCCTTTCTCCCAAAGCAAAAGTCTGGGAAAGCTACAAGAGAAATGAGGAGTGTATTGCAGAACTTGTTTACATCTCACACAATCTGAGTGTGCTGTCACTGTCCACAGTTGTCAGTGATATCACAGGTGTGCGACAGACACAACACAACCTTCAAGTAGCACCACCAAATCATGTATTTCTTTTATTTGAAGATCATCAGTGAAGATAATTTCCATTACAATCCTCAAAGACAATCACTGAATGCTTAAGAAACACAAGGAAAAAATCCTACCTCAGAAAAAAACAGCAACAGAAGTAATGACCAGCATTTCAACTGCTTTTTGTACTTGTGTTTCCCAACACACCTTGCAAATGGGGAAGCTGTTTCAAAAGGTCATAAAAAGATTTTTTTTTACATGGCAATCATATGTACCCTTGGCAAACTACACAGACGTTCACCTTATTCCACTTTCAGATGCCTAAACTAGAGTACCTCTAAGTGCCTGGTGAAGAGTCTTACCTTTTTCCCTAGGCTATAGATAAGGAAACCCATCTTCCTTTCTTTAGGTTCTTTGACTTCCATCTTAATTTAATGGCTAAAGTAGCTATGGTATCTCAACTTGACAGTCAAATCGTTCAGTGCCTTATGTTGTCATTTAAGCCATTTCACAAGAAGGTGGAGCCAACTAGACAGCAGATCCTCCAGCCTCACTGCATTGTATCCAGAGGGTTGCCTCTTACCTCAGGGACAACAGGGGCTCATCCCCACCAGAACTTTTGCCTTGGTGAAAGCTTTTGGTGTCTTAGTTTCCTCCTCTGCCAAGCATGTTATCAGGCAGATAGCCCCAGGTCCAGTGTCATGATGCACCCAATGGGAAGTGCACTGCATCTCCACTAAAGGGAACTGCTGAAAAGCATCAGAGCCACAGACCATGTATATATACACCCATGTTTATATTTATACCTATATATGTGTATATATATATAAAATAAAGTATAGGATTTATATTTGATTTGAATCTTTTGTGTCTTGAAAGATCTATTTCTTCTAAGATATACACAAATATATATGTGTGTGTGTATATATATATATATATATTCCTCATCCCCCCCTCCATAGGCTCTTTACACAAATATTTGGATTCACATATGTCCTGGGAGCAAAATCACCAACTTCTTTCTTCTTGCCATTACTTGTGCCATTCCTTGGAAGCTACCTGAGAAAAGAAACGGAATAAAGAAAATTAATCTTATCAATTACGATTGCAGAGAAATGTAACTATTGGAAGTTACCGTAAAGGACTGTCAGCATTTAGTATCTAAACAATAGATATATAGTATCGACTCATTTACTTTTGCATAACTTACCCTCCAAAAAGAAGATCTTAGCTATCAACCACTTTGCAGCTACAGTACTTGTAGAACACTTGAAATAAGATACAATGCCAACCCAAGGCCAAATTCAGGAGGAACAGATATTATATTTATTACCCCATGATTTGTATACTGTGGTCTATTTGCAAAGCGTCTAATCAAAGCATCTAATAGAGTTTTAATCTTTGAGTAAATATTCTTACTGAGAATTTGCATTTGTCACAGAAGACTGGTTGCATGGGAGCAGATACAGAAATTGAATGTTTCTCATCCAGTGCTGCTGCATCCTTACAGTCAAATCTGAAATGTTGCCACAGTGAAGCAATGGGAAGAATGTGATTCTCAGCCCAGCAATTCTCTTAGGGCATAAATAATGTTTAAAAGAACAAAATAACTCCCTCTACTGAACCATTAAAGCATCATGTCAGGTTTCAACTTTAAAATTAAACTAAACCAACAAACCACTACCAGTAGATTAGATGCCGTGAATCTGCACAACTGTAAAATGTTGTAAAATGTTGGCATTGCTTCTAGTAATGTGCCTCCATAACCATGCAATCAGTACTTTACAGTCATTTTAAAAAAGACCCATAGTTAACTGTGGTCATCAGGAAGAAAATCCATGTAAAAACAAGCTGATCTGATCCGTCAGTGATGCTGATTAAACATCAGTCTTGCAGCATCTCCATCAACTGTGCACAAAATATAATTTCAGAAATCTAAATCAATAGAGTTCAGAAATTTTAAATATGAAAACAACTTACTAAAAACCCAAGCCTCCTTGTTACTGAGGTTGTAAGACAATCTTTAGAGGATACTGAGAGCTCTTCTGTTCCAAGACAGCATCTTCCTGTTTTAAGATGTACACAAGAGATGAATTATTTCACACCAGTCAGGGTGTTTTGCTGGTTTTCTACAGCCAAAACCGAATTGCCACAAAACCCTAGAAAGTTTGAGTTCTTGAGATTTTGCTGTCATACTCCTCCACACTTCCATTTAATGGCAACACTTTTTGTGGAGGAATTATGCCTAAAAATTTCAGGTACTCAATTAGATGAAAGGAATGATACAACCAAATAATGCTGCAAGGGTACTACTGATTGAGAGCAGATAATAAACATCAGCACTTCCAGGAAGTTAGGGAGGACACTGAGCAAGGCAACTCTCATTTAAATTCTACTACAGTGTGTCACAGAAAAAAAAAAAAAAAAAAAGTAATGAAAAGAGACTGAGCTTTTGAGAAAAACTGAAAACTGAAGGTACAGAAAAAGACTAAGATTGTAAAAAGAGACATGGAAAAAGGCTTCAAATCTATAACATAATGAAATCCATAGAAAATATATTTGGCCAGTGCAGGAAAATATCATATCCAAAAAGTAAGGACTGAAGAAAAAAAAATGAAGAAAAAAAAATAAAAATTAAGAAGGACCTAATTGGTCTTCCTACCCTTTTGTGACTGGAAAGTAGAATGAAATTAAGAAAATGGCAAGTACATATAAAAGTTGCATTTTCACAAACTTCATTGTAGAGTCAGGATTTTTATCTTTCCATTTTATTTGCTTTATGTCCATTTGTTTGTAAAGGCAAGAAGAGGCAACTTAAAACAAAAAGCAAAAGTAAACTACCAAATGACCAGGGGTTTCTTTTTTTCCAAGATTCTAATACTAGTGGTATTACCTAGCCAAAAAACAATATATATATATATATATATATATTTATATATATCCCCAGTTGAGTGGATGAAGTAAAAATAAGCCTCTTCTTAGTTTCTAATTAAAAATAATCTATTACTTAAATAACCAAAGAAGTTAGAAATAGAAAGTTGTACTAAATTAAACATTTCACTAATACCATCCTTGCCTTTTCTATGTATTTTCTTCCAGATTCATTTTAAGGGACCAATTTTAAAATCAGCAGAGACAAATGTTAAAATCAGCAGAAGCTAATGTTAAGATGATATTTACATGCAGAAATTGCCAGTTGTGTGATCCCAGCATACAAATTTCTACTTTTTCTCTTGGCTGAGAAACTATTTCTACTGGTAAATAAGAACAGTTATTTTCAGGTTTCCAACTTAATTCTGTCTCTAGCTACAGTAACCTTGTAGTGTTTTAGTACAATATCTAACATCCTAAATAGTCCTCTGAGACTGGTTTGACCCATGCAAGGCTAAGGACTTCTGTTTTATTACTTTTAAAATAATTCCTCAGACAGTTTTCAAATGATTTATTTAGAATGCATTCACCAGTGTATTTAACTATTATCCAGTTATACCAAGAGTGGTATAACTGAAACCAAATAAAAAAGGAAGGAAAGGAAAGAGCTTGTCACTCCTTTCCACCTTCTTTCTTCTCTGTATTTTCCATTCTTTTCCTTTCCTTCCCCCCTTCCTGTAGTGCTTAGTTATTTTTCAGGACTCTTCTCTCCCTGTTACCACTGCATTTTATTTTATTCGTCCTTGCCTGGCTCAGCAGCCCTTTATTATTTCACTGTTGTGTTAGGTAGGCCAAGGCTTCCTTTTCAGTGAATTGATTGCTTCCCCATAGAAATGTCAGAAATTAGCAGGGAGATGAAAAGAGAAACACCCAGAGCCAACGTTTCTCCAGACAGAAAGAAGAGGTGACAGTATTTCCAACAATAATTGCTCAAATCCATCCTGATGAAAGCACTACTGACGTAAGCAATAGAATTTATAAAAAAGAAAATAAGCAGTACAAAATAATCTCTGTCATTACGTCTCAGTAAAAGCCATGGCACTTATCGGTGTCTGCTTTATTCAGTCTGATAAGACCTTGATGACTTTGCAGAGTCAAATAGATAAGTCGTTCTTAACAAACAAACGACAGAAAAAACGGGGAAACACTGTTTGTTTTGGCATTTGCTTTCTAGGAATGATCAGTGAGCATTCCTATTTATCATCCAGGTGGCAGGTGATCAATAAACATAATCTTACATACAAGATTAAAAAAAAAATACAACTGATTTATGTAACTACTTTGCAGTATAAAATAGGACGTAGTTGTTTAGAAGTTAATGGACTTAAACACCTAGTACCCAGACCTTCAGAAGCTCTACTTAGTGTTACAACACTGACCTTTTGTCTGTCCCATTGGCCACTGGAATTCGATCTGAAGACAGGATGGAGAGAGGAGTGCCTTAGGAAGACAGCTTCAAAAAATGACAGTTGAACAGTGAAACAGAAATGGCAAGCCAAGAAAGGCAGGGAAAGGGAAGACAGTGGGTACTGTCAGAAACAAAACTCAGATTTCCACTGACTCAGCTCTGTCAGCTATCCGTCTTTTTGAGGAATTAAATGAGCAGATTAAATCAAATTGAATTACACATTACAGAATTAAATTAGTCATAGGGGTTGGATTAATTCAGTGGTCCACTAACTCCAGTTCCATTTTACTAGATTATCTACCAGAAAACTTATTGTCTTTCCCTGTTTGTGCATTTCTTCTTTTATTCCATTTATCTCATTTATCTCACCTGTAAAATTACAGACACATTTTAATACTACACACATACAGACCTGTACATGTATAGCATTACAAGTTTCACCTCTTTTTTTTTTTTTTTTTTTTTTTGGTAATTTAGATGAGTTTAACTGAGCTACTGTGAAAGAAACAGAAGTACTTTTCAAGTTAACAGAATTCAAAGTTTCCTACCAAATATAAAATACAACTGCAATTTATATTTTAAATCTGATGAGAGTATAACCCATGCAAAACCATCTTCTCCAAACTCGTATGTGCAGCATATATTACTATTGCACAACAGAATAAAAGAAATTGAGGAATCTTTCACTTTGGAAAGCCATTTCCAAACTAAGGAAAGCCCCAGAGAATATTAAACATGAACCTGCAGTGAATGGCATTTGGATATTAAAAGAGAATTGCCTTGCCAGGCCTGTCTGAGAATTGTTCCAGAGCTGAAAGCCCAGATTACATCATTCATGTACTGCAACATTTAAAATGAAAACAGAAATCTGTGGATAGGGCAGCTAGAATACTTGAGAGCTGAATGATACATAAAGTTGTTCAAATTTTTGAGTTTGCATATAATATTAAAAAGATGTAAAGTTTATCTTGGATGTCTGACTTCCACTTCTTGCTGTAATCATTACATCTTACTGTTACTTTCAAGTTCAAAACAAAAATGTTCTGATATCTTCTATTTAAAAAAAAAAAACAAAAAAAAAAAAACTAGCTTTCTACTTTTGCATAAGATTGGGTTTTCAAAGTTCTCAAAATGACAGACCTTATTTTCCTTTTTCTTACTGTACAAAGGAGAGTTATAAAATCATCATCTGATGATGTCATCATTTCAGTACATCCTTGTCATTTCAAAATTGAGTAATTCACTAGAATTACAGTATAGGAAAGATTTTTTTCACTTTTAAAAGTCAGCCAGGCTTCACTAATTCAGTCCTTTTGAGAGTACTCCAATTAACACTCAGCATAAGTTTATAAATGTATGAAAGGACTTAAAGCAAATTAAAAACATTATTCTGTTTAACAAATCTCAACTAGGGAAATCTCAAATTATTCTTACAGAAGTAAATAGCATGTAACTACTTAAGTATAGATCTCATTTGTTCTTAAGAGTTCTTAATATTAAAAAGACTTTCCCAGACCCCTTTAAACCAGCATTAGCATTTTGTTGAAGCATAATGACTTTGTTCTTTCTGTAAAACTTACACTGTAGATCTGCGGCTTTTTTTGTTTTTCAAGGTTTCAGTTTAGTGTGCACTAAGCCTTAAAACCTATCAGTGATTAAATCCAGCTAACAAGGAAAATAATTCCTTCATTTCTAGTCATGCACTGGATGTCTGAAACTGAGTTATTATACTCTGATTAGTTTTGCATCTGTGCTCTTAGCTGGGAAGCAGCCAATGAAGTTGTTCCCAACTCAGAGCTCTCCCACCCTGCCATATTCTTCCAGCTGCAAGGTACACAAAACCACAACATTTGCATGGGACATCACCACAGAGTGAGGCTGCAGAGCCAACAAACATCGCAGATTTAGCAGACAGGTTTCCCAGAATCTCCCCAAACCCATCAGGAACCCTTGTTAGCACTGCTGTATTTTAGTAGTGATAGCCGTAGATGTTACTCTACTCTGGTACTAATATAATACTGATAATACCACATCCACACTAAAACATCCACCATTATGTTCAGACTAACTGTAGACTAAATTTCAGATATACATTTGAACTGATGATTTCTCTGGCAACATCTGCACAAGTGAGAAAAAGATGCATTAAATAGTTCTAGTAAGAAAAACAGAAACCCAGATACTGAAGTCCAACTCTCCTTATTATATCTTGAAGATAAGGATATATTAATTCATTTACTTCTTTTGGTATGAAATTGAAAGGTAGCTCCTAACATTTCCCATATCTTCATTGCCTGGACTTAGAAAAAAAATATATATAAAAAAATAAAAATAAAGAAAATTTCAAAACATGCTGTACTTAGCTCATGTAAAAATTGGAATATAGGGAGAAGGGGTTGGAAAGATTTTCCATTCTCATCATTAAAAAGACTACAGGAATGGGCATATCTAACATATAAAAGCTGTTATGAAATATTTTCACAAGACTATGAAGCTAGTACATCTAAATACAATATCAATTTAGTTATCTTTTCTCTAATGCTATGATTAACCTATAATACCATCAGTGGGGAAAGGGAATCTCAAAACCACTAAATGTAATTTTTAATTAATTAAGATGAGAAAAACAAAAACAAAAACAAAACATTACTGTAATACTTTTCATGTATTTAGCCCTTTTCAAAGTAAAATAAAATGTCTGTCTTGTATAATGAACTGGATGGAACTCACTTGCTTTGTGTTTCACATGTTATTTCTGTACGTGGCAAGATTTATAAGACTTGATGACACTTCCAGAAAGAAAATGCTCTGGTCTTTGTATTCATATAGGGCAAAAGGAAACATCTTCAAACTCCATCAAATAATCTGAAGAACAATTCATACTTTCTCATGAACCCACTAGAAATTGATATCTCATAACCAAGGTCGTGTTTTTTTTTTTTTTTTTTTTTTTTTTCCCCACAATTCTTTTACATCATACACAACCATGTCACCTGTAAAAGAAATTTCATTAGAGCTTTCTATCAGTTTTGTCCTGCCCTGTAGGAGACTCAGGCTTCATTCTTAACACCGCAGTCTTTGCAAGAGTTGCAAGCTGCATTAGCTTGTGATCTAAACACCAAAACAAGGAAGTGCACAGCTCTCCCCTCACATTATTGCAGAGCTCAGATCAGAATTTAAGTCAGAATTTAAGCTGTGATATTCTCTAACTCTTGCAAAAATAATCTCTCTAGTTTCAAGAAGGATAGGGAAGATGCAGGAATGTCATAACTAGTACAGTTTCCACTTAACACATATATCTTCTCCTAACCAAACACACTAAAATGTCTTTTCTTTATCCCTATTATGAACAAGCAGGAATATATATATAATTTTTTTAAAAAAAGTATTATTCAATTAGTCAATATAACCTGAGTAACACTCAATAAGAATATATATATTGTTAAAAACAGTTACTGATATTATTTTGTATCAATTCAAAGAAGAATAAAGTTTGTTACTGACACTGTCCTGCCTTGCAATAGCTATATCTTTTTTGTTGTTGTTTTTTTAATTATAATTTTTTTTTCTTAAAGGCCTCCAACACCTAACCTTTAGCAGTTAGTAAAAACTGCATGTTTATAAAACCATGGTGACCTTAAGTGCTTTAGCAGATAGCAGCTAGGGAGTAGCCATCTTTTTAAAATATAAACCTGTTGATTACAGGTGGTCCAGATTTAGGTTTCCTGGAAGTAACTTTTTCAATTGTCAGATAATTATTGGCCGTGGACATAATATTACTGGCCAGATGGGCAAAATACAAATAGCAGTGTACTTGCAGCATTTCTGTACAGACTTTACCACAACACTTAGAAGAAATCACCAACAAAATTCTGTAATGCACTTGGAAGAAATAGGCAAAGCAAGGAATCACTACTTCAGTGTTTTACATTCAGGTCCATCTTTGTCTTCTATTAAAATTCCCTTAGAGTAGATATTATTTCTCATGTAGTACATCAAAGGATAACGTCTTGCCAAATGTTTCTTTGAGATTATTATAGAACTTTGGTTTCATTCTGCATTATACTTATCAGACTCCTTACAGTGTGTGATTCATTGTCATATATCTTAACATTGTCCTTTTTATATCAGACCTACTCCTGCTACATTCATTTGCAACCTTGAGAACTGGGTATCCAAAAGATATTTACCCCATCAACCTATCTAATAGATATTCCTTCTTAAATTTACGGAATAGAAGTATATTGTTCAGGAGGATCTTTGTCCTGCAGGCTGTTGCATACCAGAAAGGTCCACAGAAATTTTGATAAGAACTAAGTACATTATGAACCTGGAACAGCTCAATTGAAACTCACAGTAAAGGAAAGAAATCAGTGAAAAGACATTCAGAACTGATATTCAGTATATGATTCCTTTTCCTAATCTACATTGTCTTAAAATGCTTCTACTCAGTTGCCAATGCGTAGTTTAATTCAGTAGTTTAATTCTACACTTGGAAGAATACAGTGTCCTGAGTCTGTTTTTTTTCTTAAGCAAAGCCTTCCTTTCACCTTTCAGCATACAAGATATACACCATTCCCATACCAATAAGCTAAATCCACAGAACATATAGAAATAGAAAAGAAATGGATGTATGATTCCTATTGGTAAATGAGTCTGAGTTTTAATTAAACTAAACTGGTTACTTTATAAGCAGTCTAATTGTCATGCAAATTATACTAAACTGATCTGGCTAAGCCTGTCCTGTCCTTTTTCTTCCCCCCCCCCCCCCTTTTTTTTTTTTAAAACCAAAATCCTTGGACGTCCTCCAAGTTGCACCTTCAACAGCATTTTGACTTAATTTTGCACACAGAGATACAGATCTAAACATGGGCCTTATAGATATCTAAAGATATTTCATATTTTTGTCTAGGAATACCAGAGTAAATGAACTGGAAACTACTAGCTTTGATACAAAAAATGAATTTTCTTATTGATCATAGGTGCATCAAGCAGCTTATTATGCTGATAATAAAAAACAGAACATACTTTTCATCTTTGTCTAATAAATCCAGTGATACCCAAAACGTTTTGTAGAACGCTCCCTGGTATTGTAGGATACATCTGGTGATATAAAAGAGATAACTGTTAACAGATAACTGTTAGAAGATATCATCATTATTCTGCATTAAAAGCCAAGTAACCTTGTTTGCTAGTGTACTGCTTACATACACTAAAATGAAAACTGTGCTATTCTTCAGTAATGATCCAAAGTGCTTTAATTATTCTCTTTAAAATGATTGTGTTTTGGACCATCACAGCAGAATATTGTAAGAATTTTAAAAAGCTTTTCATGTTTAAAGCCACACTAAAAATGAGCTATATCCAAGTACAGAAAAAAAAACAATATTTTATTTATAATCTTAGTTTAGTGTTTGAACTACAAATTCTGGTTCTAGAATTGCTTAAAAGATCATGGGTTTTTATAGGTTTTCACAAGTAAATTATTATTATTTTTTTTTTTTTTTTACTTTTTCTTCTTTTTTTTCACAGAATGGTCCTTTTGGTAAATACAGAGCAAATCATCGAATCATTACATGGAGAAAAAAAAAAGTTTGCTTGCTTGCTTGTTTTGCTCACTTGTAAAGCTGCTGCTAATATTCCATTCCCTGTTGAATAATTTCAAAAAGGGCATGAGAGAACAAAAGAAAAAGAAGAGAAAAAGAAGTGACAAAATAGACCAAATCTCACCACTAGAATTCACCATAAAAATTCCCAAAGTGTAACAGAATTCTTACAAAATTTCCTAGACCAGTTCTTTTAGCGAATCAAGATCTCCTATGAAAAATATGGCAAATGGGAGTCAGGGTTGGCTGGGAAGGAAAAAGGGAAGGAGGAGGGTAAATAAGTGCAGCAAAAAACAGGTTCTGAGGAATACACATAATTTTGTCTGCTTTAGATCACAATAGAATTTTTAATAAATAAATTTCTTTTTCTTTGTAAAGACACTTTTTTGAAACAGTAGATTTAGCCCAGTCATTTGTGTCATTTGCTTTATAAACCATCTTTTTTTTGTGTCCCCACCCCCACCCCATAATGTCTTAAATGTTTTAGATCTGAGTCTCTTGTACATTGTCTTTTGAGTTCATTCGGATCAATAACGGTTCATGCACTGAACTGTGTATTGAATTTATTGTGTTAACTGTTGTTGTGTGGTTAAAAGGAGACTTATAAGAGTTATAGTGATTTAGGTGCTCATGCTCTATTGCTGGCATGGGCAAGTGACTCTCTATGGGTGTGTCACCTGTAAGCTCATCATCCACATTAATGATCTCTACAGTCCGTGTTGGAGCATGATGGTTCTGCCGGTGATGCTGTTTCCTCATTTTGTAGAAAATTACCAGCATCACAGCAGCCATGAGAGTAATAGCCACAAAACAACCAATTATGATTTTGGTAGTCTTCATAACCTCATCTATTCCTGGGATCCCGTTGTTTGCGTCCGTCACAGGAATGGTGAACGTTTTTTCTGTTGATCTTGTGCTCTGTGGAGTGAGTGAGGTTGTCATGTTAGTGGTCTCCCAGTTGGTAACTGGTGTGGGCCCAACCTGCTCTGTGGTCTGTGCCTCATCCTGAGAAGGTTCCACAGTCTCTACTGTGACAGTTGAAAAGTATGTGTAACCAGGGTTATCCAGGGCAGTCACATTCAGTGTGGCAGAAGCTGTGGTATTCCCAACAGAGTTACTCACCATGCATGTATACAAACCTGTGTCTTGCACAGTTACCTTTGTAAAATTCAACGTGCCATCACTGAGCACAGCAATCCGAACTCTGTATGCCCCATGTGTCATAACAGATCCATTTGGAGTAATCCAAGATACAGAGGTCAGGGAGGTTGACGCCCGGCATTTCATCTCTGCAGCCATGCCTTCTGTGACGTTGAGGTCTGCTGGTGGCTCCACTATGACTGGAGCGTAACACGTAAAGTAGTTCAGGTCCAGCTCACCAATGTACCTTCCTTTCAAACTAGGAGGTGTGTGACAACGGGCACAGCATGCAGTATTGGAGGGTGCCTTGTCTTTAATCCACCAGCTGAGCCAAAGGATATCACAGTTGCAGTTCCAAGGATTGTGATGCAGGTGGATCCTTTCTAGACGGAGCGGTGTGAACAGGTCATGAGGCAGTAGTGTTAAATTATTGTGTGCCAGATTGATCTCCACAAGTGATTGAAGGTTATCAAAAGCATTCCTTTCTATCACTTGAATCTGGGACTGTATCATCCACAGTTTCTGAAGATGCATTAACCCTTGGAAGGAACCTGGCCGGATGGCAGTCAGATGATTCCCAGAAAGATCTAACTCATCCAGTTTTACAAGTGGGGTGAGGTTAGGAATCTCTCGAAGATTGCACATGGCAAGGTTCAAATACCTCAAGTTGGACAGACCTTCAAAGGCACCTTCTGAGATATATGAAAGCCTTTTCAATTCTCCCAAATCCAACCTCCGGAGAGAAGGAATTCTGTTAAAAGCATAAGAAGGAATGCTCTCAATGGGGTTGTTTCTCAACCAAAGTTCCTTCAGTTTTGACAGGTATACAAAAGCCCCATTCGGGATAGTGGTCAGACGATTGTCAAAGAGTTCCAAAGTATTGAGATTGGCCAGACCATTGAAGGCCCCTATTTCAATTGTTCTGATGTGATTCCTGCTGAGCTGCAGGATTTCTAGGTGCCTCAGATGCTTGAAGCTATTCACTTTAATGATTTGGATCTGATTCTCATGGAGGTTGAGTAACCGGGTGTTGGTGGAGATGCCGTCTGGCACGTCTCTCAGATTTTTCCGTACACAAATCACTTTACTGAACTGGTTGCTGCAGGAGCAGACAGAAGGGCAAGTTTGAGCCCTCACTAGACCAGCCACCACAAGAAGCTGAAGAGCCAACAGCACCACAAGCAGGGGGTCAAATAGGGCCCTGTTAAACCTAGGACCTATCATTATCTGCTGTGGATGTAAGGTCATCTTGTTCAACATTCATAATTTATTTGGTGTTGGTCCTTCTGGAATTTGAATAGTCTGAAAGAAAGAAGGGAAAAGGAGAATATTAAATTAATCTCAATTATTTAAATGTGCTCTCTAAACAGAGACTTCTCAAGTCCTTTCAGTCAACTCTACCAATTTCATCAAACTGTAGTATGACTAACTATACAAATTCTAATATTTTGTTTCCTGTAAAGCTATGCCAGGTGTAATGTAATTGGCAATGAGATAAGAAATATCCAGACACTAGCTTTTCCTTCTCATTCCAAAGCATAATGCATGTAGCTTGATGGCAGATAAGTTCAGCCACACTGGATACCTAAGAGAAATGTTCTAACTCAAAAGAAGAGTTGAAAGAAGTGTCAAGAACCTCAAAAAGCAAAAATGAGTAAGATAAGAATCATCAGAATATTCAAGGATTGAACTTTGTTAACATTAAAGTAAATCAAGACAAGAAATAATATGAGGACTAAAAGGAGACTCCTTTTTTGTTTGTTTGTTGTTGTTGTTGTTTTATTTATTTTTTATTGGTGAAACTCTTTATACAAATGTGATTCCTGCATCACAATCTGACTAAAAGCCTTGAATACTGAATGTAGAAGATCATGGAAATGTTAAGGCAAGATCTTGCCTATTTCAGATTCCAAAAATAAAATACAAAAGAAACATGCTGAGCATCAGTTCCTCCCTACTGTTAAACAGTATCATCCAATTTCATTATATTTCCTCCACAATTCTTTTGTTTGGAACCAGCAGCAGCAGAGAAGCAAGCATTAGTAAATGTGTGCTGAACACAGAAATAAGAATAGCCATTTAAATGCTGACAAATATCTCTGTAGCTGCAGAGTGGACAATTTCATTGGTACCTCTAAAAAAATCCTACAGATGTTATTATAAGGAGGAAAAAGGCCTTTACCCTACAAATTATCATTATAAGTCTTTCAGTACTGATTCATTTGGGGTAATTCTTTGGGCCCTCAGTTCATTTTCAATCTTCTTCTCACTACAAGGTCCCTCTGCTGTAGAGATTAATGAAATTTCCTATACATCAGCCAAAAGTGAAGTCTTATAAATTACACCATGCTTAGAGCATATTTATAACCTAGAGCACCCAAATACATAATACATGTATTCAGTAAAACAAAATACTAAAAGGCAAAAGCTTTCCACTCCAGGCTCTAAACTGTTTCATTGTGTGTGAAGAAGCTATCTTTCTTTAAAAAATAAATAATTATTAATAACAAAAAAAACATAACTTTCATCTTCATAGCAATGCCATTAATTAAAGACTTTTTCTAATTATATATTCAGACAATGTACTTTTTTTGAGAATTCACTTTTGCATTTTTTTTAACTTGTTACAATGGTTCAGAGCTAGCAAGTGTTCTCATCTCACTTTTAATAATTCACTGCAGAGAAAGCCAATATAATGGCTTAAATACTGGTGAATGGGAATTGGGAGATCTGGGCTGTTTGTTTGATCTGCTCTGTTAAGTGCTATTTATAAAGCATCAGTCTTGGTACGAAAGATTCACGAAACTAATGTGTTTTGCAACCTTGAGCAAGTCACTCAACTTCTTTGTCTGTGCCTTAACTTTTGCCATATGATCCTGGATAACCTCGTGGCTGTAGCATTAGATGCTCCTGCTTCTCCATCTGCCAATACCCATACTCCTGAATATTGGCTTCATGTGTTTAGGATAATGTACTAGACTCTGATGAGGGGTAGCTCTTGTACACACCTTCCCTTTTAGTGCAGGTTTACAAGCATCTCTTCAGAGGTGCTCAACACAATATATAGAAACACTCCCAAACTCCTAAAGCTCACTAGAAGACAAGTTCTCTTACATAAACAATCCACTGTACTACAACTATCTGGGAAAAAAAAAAAAAAAAAAAAAAGTGTGCAGAGTGAAAAGGACCTGTTTCCCATTTGAATTAAACTGAGTATTTATTTATGAATTGATCAATGGGTTTAATATTGATTTCAGACTTCTTAGTTAAGATCTATAGATCTATGATCCATTAATTTTGCTGCTGAATAGTTATTAACCATCTTATATGTTAGTTAATGTGACTCTATTAGAATATTTTTTGTCTCTAGTTTTGTTTTACTGGGTAGATTTATCTTTTTTTTTTTTTTTTTTTCCTGCCTCATTTTTTAAAAGTCTTTTAAAACTTATTCCTTAATGACTTAGACTGAATAAATGCATTATCAAGTAACAAAACAGATGCAGAAACACACCAAACTAATTATTCTACCATCATACTAGTGTAATGTTACTGTCTTCACTGTAACTGAGACGGGAACTCTGCTCTGTCAAGCTTCAGAGCAGCCAGTTATTCTTGTACGGCTGGTGGGGCATGGGGAGCACAGGGAACACGTGGCTTGCAGAACTAGAGCAATCTTTTACGTTTTATAAATCTATCTCATTCCCATGCTTTGTTACAGGCCAGCTTTGCAACATATCATATGGTTTCTCTAACTTTCTTTTTGCTACTTTTGACTCTCATTCCTGTATCCTGGATACAGGATATCCTGATAGAGCAGGATATCCTGAAGGAGCTGGAAAATGATGGGATTAGTAGAACAAGAAAGCAAACACAACAAAGGTCTTGGGAGAGCAAGCACCCTCAACATCAACCAGCATATGCATAAACTCCCTTCAGCTGCTTTGCCAGCCTCCAAAAGCCCATCATTTCAACTGCAACTTTCAAGCATTTCAAGGCACTTCCTTCCTGTTCCAACTTCTAGCTCCCATCATCTCCTACCATTCCCCTAATTCACTCCTTTATCCAGGAAATCTTCCCTTTCCATCGCTGTATATATGCTCCAAGGTTAAAAAAATAAATAAATAAAAAAAAATAACAACATTTTACTTGAATACAGTACTTAAGTTTTGAGAATCTGATGATATGAAAAAGCCATCATGGCCAGCAGAAGCTATGCCAGGCAGCTTCTTACGAGTCCTCACTGCCAACCTGCAATATTTGCATGAGGCTAATAGGCTAATATACTGCAGTGAGGATTCTTGTGCAGTAGGAATGTATTAAAAAAGGTCCTTTCTTTTATACCAGTAGCTCTCCACAGCTCATAGCTTAAGTATTCAGAAAGTCTTTGTGCAGTCATTTCACATCAGAGTCATTTCAAATATAAATAGTCTGGAAATACCCTGGGGAAAAAAAAAAAAAAAAAAAAAAAAAAAAAGCCAGTGCAAAAGCATAGTAGAAAATTCATTTAAAACACTGAGGAACATTATGGAAATATTTTAATGGGCTTTACATAAAGACCCATCTGGAACTCTGTACTAGAGTAATTTGCTATTCAATATCTGTCTATTATGCTAGAGACACATGAAGGTTTAGCTTTATAAATCCACACACAGAACACAGACCATCAACCAGCTTCTTTAGTCTATCTTGACAACTCTTTGTCTTCTAAGCAAATTTTTTTTTTTTTTTTCATCTGTCTAGTACCAAAATATCAACTCTATGGTCAATTCAATAACACTAGTGCCCTCTGCTGCATACATTTAAAATTTGTTTAAAATGCTAAGAATATCCTTACTGTTCAATCCATTTTCCAGACACCATACAATTATTAAACTGTGTTTATACAGTAATGTATATTTTCTTTATGGACATGGAGAGACACATTCACACATATTTGTTTTGTTTCCTATTTCCACAGAACTCAGAAAATCTTTGCTCAAATGGACTTCTGATATGTATTTTCTCCTCTTTATAGCTTAACTTATACTTAGTCCTGATGTACTACAAATTTTCCTTTGAGCAAAAAGCTTTGCCCTCTTAAGTTCCAATGCAGAATATGAAGCAAGGAATGACAAAGCTAAGCTGCCTCTGCAGAGATGTACAGTGCAGCTTTCCTTAGGGACCACTTGAAGGATGCAACAGTTATGCTATTGAAAGGCAACTTTGCTGAACATGCGTAAACGGAGATGTCTTCCTCATGGGCATTGCAGTGGAACCATTTTTTTATTATTATTTTATTTTTAATTAGGTCTTAAGCCTGATATGCTTCTTTGATCACTTTTTGTTACTTTACCAGTACAAAGTGACTACACTCACCCTGATCGCTGAGGGATTTTCCTGTGATGATAGGCTTTGATTACAAAAAAAAAAGAACTTCAACACCTTTCCCAAAAATCTATCTGATGAGGCATGCAGGCAGCAAAGATATTTTCCCAAGTTCGAGTGATCTCTGGCTGGATCACTTCAGTTTAGTTGCTGTTGGCAACTCATCTTTAGTTTTCTATCTAGTCTGTGGGTCTATGAAAAACAGTCTAAGCAGTGGAGCAGCGTGGCACAAAGGCTGTAGCATTAGCCTAGTATATGGGTTATGACACAACATAATCTAATACACATCGGTTGGTGCTGTACATCTGCCATAAAATTGAACGAGATATGATGCTATATGTCATTGCACGGAAAACATGATGAGAACATCAGATATCAGGTGATTAAATTATCACAGTACAATTAAATCTTCACAACTCTCCATTAGCTTCATGCCAGAAATATTCTGGATGAGAGCATTCAGATCACTTTTTACAACTAAATTAACAATTATGTGGTTACATTAAGAAAAGACACCTTTGTTTCACTTTATATAGCAGTTATGCATGCTGTACGCGATAGCATTTTAAAGAGCTCATTGAAAGAAAAACACATTGCAAAGATATCTGCATTTTTTAGTAAACAAGCCACTCTAAAATTACAAATTAAATGGCAGATCTCCAAGCATATGAAGAGGAGCTAGGTGCATCAAGCAGCTTATTATGCTGGGAAGTCTCTCCCAGTAGTATCAGCACAGCAGCATGCAAGTATTTTCT
Organism: Oxyura jamaicensis; assembly: GCF_011077185.1. NCBI lineage: Eukaryota > Metazoa > Chordata > Aves > Anseriformes > Anatidae > Oxyura > Oxyura jamaicensis. The sequence continues at coordinate 4,877,751 of NC_048897.1, read as the reverse complement.
GTACAGTAATAAAATAGGTCTACACCCTAGGATGACCTTATGCAGAAGTGACTCTTTCCTCTCTTTTGAGGAATTCTGACTGCTCTGAGTGTGTGACTGATCCCCTTCAGGCAGCAATGCCGAGAGGGTTTCAGTGTAGATCCTAGGAGACAAGCACACAATCTGTTTTAGCTGCACAAAATGCTAAAAGACACAAGGGCAAACCCCGATCCCTGAACAGAGACTGAACTGTGGGCAGGGAGCTCCACTGGGGTCAGAAATCCTTCACCAACATCTGCTCTGCAAATGCTTCTGCAGCCTCAGATGTGTGTCCCCATATGGCTGTGAAGGGTTGGGCTGATGGAAACACGTTGTTACGAATTCACTCACCATACCCTCCTGTCCCCCTTCCTGCCTTTTCTGTCCTGAAATTCCTTTCCACCTGGACAAACCCCGGAGGACTAGTGCTCCTCAGTTCAATACAAGTACAAACACTTCTCATGCCATTCCCTGTCCACATACAGTAAAATGACACCATTTTTTTTCTTCATTGTCTTTGCTGCCAACAGAGGAAAACATACTATGTTCTTTACTGAGCATTACAATAATAATGACACAAAATCAGTAAATAGACTGGGCTATGTCTTTTGGGCTATGGCATGTCTTTTCTTCCTAGCCTTATTATTATTATTATTATTTTTATCACTGCAACTATATAGCTGTGCATCTTTTCCTCCATTCTTAAAAATCTCTTTTCCCTTTCCAATGCTATAGGACTTTAAAAGTCTCAACAACAGTTTAGGGAGCCATTGCAATAATGCCTAAAAACCTGGGAGGTTTCAAAGCCCAGCAGCTTTTATCTATTTGTTTTTTATTTTATTTTTAGTTAAATACAGTGGAGGCCAAAGAAGCAGCCCTACAATGCAAACTGATTACACATGAGACCAAATAAATCAAGACACTCACAATGCAAATTATGTTCCTCTTTGGATGTTTCACTGCTTTCCTCTCAGACATAGTGAGGATTTCCTACAGCCCCTTGAAGCACGTAAGCGTAGGATGCAGAGGGGATATTGCTGTACCATGGATGCATTCCAGTTTTCTTCTGAACATCCTCTAAGACTTAGCTGAATCACTAAGACACTGACCTGAAAGACCTAAATGCGAATGGACACATTCGATCCTCCTAAATCAGCATTCATTTCAGGGGAGTTCAATCAAGGATGAGTTTGATCCAGTCTGCCTTTTACTTTTCTTTCATTTTGTTATATAGAAAACGTCTTTATTTCATACCCCTCATTTTCCACCATGATCTCCTTGTTTTCTCTTACTAAGATTTTTAATTTTCTCTTTAACTTCAGGCAACAGAAGTGAACATGAAATAGATGTTTTTTACAATGAGATTTTTAGTGCACATTGGTCCAGGCAGGAATATTCACATTTTAGCTGAAAATGAAGAGATTTCACAGAGTTTGAAATTAAACCAGTTTGGCATGCCCCTTTATTTATACATCTTCTTTTACTCCCAAGCTTGACTTGTACTTTGTATCTTCAGTACAACTGAAAACATTTGCTAATTTATAAGCAATATGAATGGATATTTCTTTAGGACATACTATTTTTATTTAGAGTAATTTGTTATTTTCTTTATTGATCATTGTACTTTCTCTGGATGTCACCCAAAGGTTGGAAAGGATAAAATCTCTCTGTTCAGGCTACTCACAGTTGCATGAATGGAAGCAATCTATGAACTGTCCACTATGAAAGAGCTTAAATTCTTTCATAAAAGCCATCAGAACAGAGCTTGGTAATAGCCCACCCAGAAACATTCTAGAAATGTAATTGGAATTAACTTTTAAAGTGGGTTAATTATATTGCATTAAATCTTTGTGTGGACACTCTTATTTAGAATTTAATTTAAGCTAAATTGAATCAAGGCCACTGTAATTTCAATTAAGAGTGTTCATAAAAGAATGTAATGCAGTTTAGCTAGTCCCTTTTCAAAGTTAATTTGGATTCATTTTCTTGAGACCCCATGTAGACATTAGGAACTTTCATTCTGTATTGACCTGGGCTCAATTCAAACCAATTACATAAAGGTAAAAATATTTTCTACCACATCACCAATCCCTTGGGTTATTCAAGTCCCATTTTGCTTTTCTCTTTCACTAATTCAGTTGATAAAACACTATTTCTCTGAACATATTCTTTTGCTTTCATCTTCTATATTCTTCTAGACAGATATTTATCTGGGGGTGGGGGGAACCAGAGAACTGTACAAAAGAAATTTTGCAATAGCCCTGATAACAAAATTATTTCAATTAGTTACAGCAGCATGTCACTACATCCCCTGTGCCAACCATGATATAAACAGAATCCATACAAGCACCTTTAGGATTTCACCTGAAGCTGTGTTATTTCTTATACCAGAAATACCTCAGTGAACCACTACTAAACTACAGTATATCTATAAATATTGGAAGAATGTTTTATTAATCTGTGTTTGGTTTATTATCAAAGCAAAATCACAGTTCCCTTTTTTTTGGAAGGCATCTGCAAACCACAAATACATTAGTATAAAAGCAACCCTTAGTAAAAAATTATATGATACTCTAAAGCCATGCTCTAAAATACTGCCATCTTCACTCATGTAACACTGGAGTCATTATTTTGGAACACTGTAGTACTTCTTTACTTTTAACAGACTAGTGGTGATTAAAGACATCTATTTAAAGGTACTACAGTAGTACTTCATTTCAAACTACTTTTCGTTAGGTAGAATATTTTCAATTGTTACAAGTAAATAATAAATCCTACAAATTAGCATCATTTCCAAAAACATGCCACAAGACTTTAAACTATCAGGCAAAAAAAATCAGGTTAGGTCTTTGGTTAATAAACTGCTGTGGATTTTAAAAGATGCAAAAGCAAAAAACTGAAAGACTGATGGAAACCAAAACTTTAGCCCTGATTCCTCCCACTTCTCCCTGTTCACAAACTATAATATAAAGATGATGGAAACGTCAGATAGGCCACCACATAGTCTAACAAGGCATATGCAAATGTAACCAGTACAACAAAGATCAGCAGAAACAAATGAGTATAAGAGCATATATTAACCCTTAAGAAAGTTTCATCCTAATGTTATAAAACTAGAGTTCAGATTTTAAAATCAAAAGTTATAGGATTTAACATCCTTTCCTAAATTATAATATGCATATTAATTTATTGAATATGCAAATGGATAATGTTTTTGGTAGCAATACAAATCATCCTTTGATCCTTGCTGAGTTCTTGACCTCAATAGCTAATATAAACTAGTAGAGAGAAATATTTCAGTCTGATAAAAATATAATGCAGTTGTGAATCAGCAATACCTTCTATACATTGGCAATAGGAACGCTCGGTAAAATTTGAAGTCATTTAGAAAAATATTAAGATTATTTCGAGATTAATAAATCATAGGATTGTCCACATCAGTGGCATACAGAATCACATCTGGGCTTTAACAAGTGCAGTTTTTCAAAATGCATTTTGTAATGTGTAAAACAGAGGAGACAGGAATGAAATTATATTAAAGCAGCAATGCAAAATCTTCATTAATGCTTTTTGTGGATTAATTAAAACATATCCGCCTAAATACATCTATGCTGTAATACTGTGTTAAGAAAGGTGCTTTCCTATTTTAAGATATGAATTATCAGATGTTAAGCTGGAGAAGTGCTGGATAGGTATTTCATAACCTTGGTAACTATAGACTGTTTGCCAGTATGCATTATTCTAAAAGATGTTCTGGGAGAAACATACCCAGCTAATAACACACTAAAGCACCAGAGTCCATTTTGCATCACTGCATTTGTAGTGGCTAACTGAGTCCAAATTACTCCCTCATTCTGTTAATAAACAAAGAGACAAAGAGAAAAAGAGACAGGAGATAAAAAGTTAAGGCTGTGAATAGCCTCGAGTCTGGCAAATGATGGTTAAACTTCTTGTCCTTGGTAACTATGGAAACCCCTTAAGGTAAGAGTGAAACACAGGCATTTTCTGGTCTGCAATTTACAAGCTGTTTATTTAATTATGAAGGAATATGAAACTGTTAGGGGCAATGCAATTATCATACTGTGATAGCATTTTGAGAAAAAAAAATAGGTACAGAGAATAATAACAAGTTAATTTTTTGGAAAATTACTTGTTTTAGGACTTTTATGAAACTGCAGTGCATTGTTTTTTACTGAGAGTTGAGTTCATTTTTTTATTTTTTTTTCAAAAGGGTGTGAGTAGCCAAAATTTGTAATACGACATTTTGCCATAATATCCCTCAGTAGATTCATAGTAATTATGTCCATTCTATGCCCCATGAACAAAACCAAGGTCAGGGTGTATTTCAATTAAACCCTAGGTTTTACCAAAGTGCAGCACAGCCAGAATAGCAAGCACATTATTACCAGATCTATCACTGCTGGGCAATGAATAGGTCACAGGTGCTCTTGCATACACTATTTGTACACCTTTGAATATTACAAGTGGGAAAATGTTTTGACTCAATTTAGGAGGCAGCTAGTGAAATAAAATTAAGAGTGTAACTATGTGATGACTCAGGGGGACTGTAAAAACTACCTACAAGCATTTTCCTAGATCTGAACAACAAACTTTGACCTGGTACTTCTGTTTTTTGGGAGTTGCATGCATGTAGGGGCTACAGGTCCCTTTGCATACACTGGAAACTTTGGCAACAATGCATTGTTGCTTGGATTGTCTAAATAAAACATCACACATAAACACATCCTCACAATGCCTCTGAAAAAGAACTAAGATTATTCCAGTTTATGACAGAAGAAACTGATGCATTAATGCATTAAATCAGTTGGCAAAATTGAGCATGTGTCTACGTGACTCTTTGCAAACATGAGATTCACACTCCACGCTGACTAAATGTAATGCATGTTGCTCCACATGACAGCCATGCAGTAACTCTTTGTTGCTGACCCTAAGCTAAGGTGCCTCACAGCACTGCTCCAACCTAGCCCCAAAAGCACAAAGACAGAGTCTGCATCTGAATGGAGTGTGGATGAATCCCGCTCAGAGCAGTCCACGGGAGACTAAATGGATATGCTATAATGAAAGTTGTCAGTAGCAGAGGCAGGACTGGGAGCCAGAACTCCTGAATCATATTTCTATTCAAATATTAACTTTATGTACATATTAAAGGGTGTGATGCTCAAGCTTTAAAAGACCAACATGCTATGACATTTAAAACTGAATTTGATTAAATGGTAAAAAATATTCAGTCCTAGTCTATAGATTCCTGTATTATTCTTACCATAGTATTTGTACACCACCTAGAAATGCATTAAATATCCTAAATTTGACATTTTCATCTGCATACTAGAATCACAGAATTGTTTAGGGTGGATAAGACCTTAAAGATCATCAAGTCCAACCATCCACCTAACACTACCAAGTCCATTGCTAAATGATGTCCTTAAGCACCACATCTCCACATCTCTTTAATATCCCCAGGGATGGGGGCTCCACCACCTCCCTGGCAGCCTGTCTGTGCACCCTTTCTGTGAAGAAATTCTCCGTGATATCCAATCTAAACCTCCCCTGGCACAACTTGAGGCCATTTCCTTGTGTCCTTTCACTTGTCACCTGAGAAAAGAGACCGACACCTTCCTCTCTGTTTATACTGTGCTAAGTCTTACAGAGAAAAATAATAGGCTACTTCATATTTTCATGAAGACTTGCTCTTTAAACCCAGGAACATATGTATATGTGATGGAATATCTTCTCTGAGTAGACTGCTTATAGACTGCTTATTGAAATCATTGGCCAAATTCAATGTATTATTACATAAATATGAAATTCATAGCAGAACTATGAAGGTTGGCATATACTTCTTAAGTAAATGATAAGTTTCACTGAAGTGCTGTTTGTCTGCATCTAGTCAACCAACATGATAAAATTTCCAGTAACAGAAGTGCTGCCTGCTTGTTCACCAATTTAGATTCTGAAGTGCTGTTGCAGTATTCTAAATTCATGGGTTGACCACTTTAACAAGATCTATGAGAGAAAGTCGTAGTAAAAACTGACTCCTACAGAAAACAATGGGAATTTTGTCTGATTTCAGCAGTCAGGACTCCATCTCATATGTGAATAAGAACTTGGTATACCGAGTCAACTGCACATTACTGATGATTTGAGCACTTGCACTTTGATTATCTTTCTTTTAGGATACTTTTTAAGAAGATGGAAATTTAATTTTCATTTAATTAAAACTGTCATATAAAGTAAGTAGTGACTGAGCTAGCTAAAAAGACAGAGTTCGCGTGTGGGACAGAGTACTACAAAACAAAAGTCATTTAATATTATAAAATGTCAAGATATTAACATATTGGATTCTTAAAAGATTCCAAGCAATTATGCTGCTACTTTAAAAATGTAAAGAAAGAGAGTGAATCCAAGGTTTGAAACAAATTTCAAAATTATCTGTTCAAAGCAGAATAAATTTGATAGCTGATGTTATTTGAAGATATGAATACATCTGTAGTAAACCTTTCAATTTTTATGCTAACTTATATGGCAGTACACGTATATTTATTACAGACAGCAATGATACCACCTATTATTAAGGATGTCCAATATCTACCACTGTGAAATGCTGTTTTCTATTTCTTAATGTAAATTTTTAACCATTTGCAGATGAAATGTTCCATGCAAGGGATATACCAATACTGTGGTCATTGAAAGTTTTACAGACATCCTCAAGGCAGCTTTGAAGTAGCTGGTGCCCTTATGGTAGTAAGTAATAGTAACAATAAATGCAACTTTACCAATAAGTACCCAAGTACTAAATTTCAGGCTATTTTTTCATTCTGTACACTAAGAGACACAGGGTTTCTATAAGACAAATATGATCCAGTCATGTAGTTAAAGACAGTGTCAAAACATGGGCAGCCAATGACATTTGCATACAAATATTTGTATTTGTTTATGCATAGGTATACCTAATATACTTTGTAAAATATAGCCCAAAATTATTTCTAGAAATTATGTTTCCTATTAGGAAATAAATAAATAAATAAATTTTAGCCACTGATCCAGGCTGAGCACATCAAAAATAAAATTGAATGACAAAAGTAATAATGAATCCAGATCTCTCTAGCTGAGACCTATATCCTGGATTCTCATCTATACTTCCTACTGTACCGTGGATGCATAAGGATAAGCACACTAAATGTCTTCAGACAACCATTAGTAGGGGTCATAGAAGTATTTCAAGAAAATAAATTCATTGATAATGCAGACCTTCCCTGAAGCATGCAGAAGACTTGTGGCATCATCAGGCATTCTATTACCAAAGTATTTCACGCCAGTTCCATGTGGCTTTGGGCTGCAAAGAACAACGATAAACATAAGTGCTAAGAAATGTATGTGCTGACATTGCACCGGAATACTAACACTGTACACTGTATATATTCCCAGCACTCTTTTCCTTACAGACCCACATCAGATAGTGGGCCATTTACTCTGGAAGCTTACTAGCAAGTAAATGTAGAATATCTTTTCCTATTTATCTTGTATTTCTAACTATAACCACTTGTGCAAGTGTGCCTAATGGTGGCTATTACCAAGTAATTGGCTGCCAATATCTGACCTTGATCTGCAAGAGTGGTTTTAAACCCTGGATTCAGATAATTTGGGAAAAACATCTTAATTTCTTTATTCATATTCCTGTCCATAGAAAGCTCAAGACCTGAAAAGACATACCTGCAGCTAGAAACAATGAACACTACAGGAAGTTACATTTTACAGTAGAACTTCACAGAAGCACAAAGATCTCTTTTATTAGCCCTGATTTCTGGACTGGGATATAAGTCTCAGAAGGATCTCAATGAAGACAGAGGAGCTGCTTGGTATCAGGGATAAGGAGCATGAACAGATTTAAGAACTTCCTCTAATACCACAGCCATAGATCTAAATGTGAACTATCACTATCAGAGAGTAGATGATGGAGATTTATTTATTTATTTTTATATGTAGGCTCCTCTATGGCTCTGAGGGGAAATATATATATATATATATATATATATATATATAGCATATTCCCATGATTTATTTTCTTTATAATTCTTTCAATTCCAGAAATGTGAAGGCAATATTTATCTCTATAATTCCACATAAATTGGTCTATATAATTCTATAGAATTGAATTTGCTCCAATTCTCAGATGGGATAAACTGGCATTGCTCTATTCAAGTCAATGAAACCAGAATTATTTTTATTCTGGCTGAAGTTTTTGAGTCTTGTTACCCTGTAGATTAGACTGATGCATTCTTCTTAACTATCAGAAGGTTTAGACAGCCAATCGCTAAGAAAATGTAGGTTTTATAAAACAGGCTTCAAATGGTAAAGATAATACAAATGCTTTTTTTAAAATGTGCAAATAAGGGAGCTCTGTTTTCTGATTGCTGAAATGCTGAAAGAATGTCAATTTAGATTGGATTTAATTTTAGTTCTTAAAACAAACAAAAAAAACCTATCTTTTTCAAAATAATCATCTCTTTTCTATTTCTCTTTTTGTTCCTTACTACCATAAAATACAGGGTTGCAATGGTGGCTATGAACGGAAAACAGGAGATATAGCCTGTGATGAATCAAGGTCCTTATCTCCAACCTTTATAATGTATTATGTCTGGGTGTACATGGGATTTAGGAGGCTTTACATTGACAAATAGATGGTAATAGCTTACAGATATACACTGACTTTTATCTAGAAGTTCGCCTGTGAGCTTTAAATCCTACATTGACAAACAACATATATGGTATATTAGAATTACCTTATCCTCCACTTAAATCCAGCTATTTCTGGAGAAAAACAGAGGCTTTTTTACAGTATACCATGTTATATTAGGAAATTTTGAAGACTGCTATCTTCAGTTCAAACTGAAGGCAAACTATAAATGTGGGGTGTATATCTATGTTCAAATATGACCTACAGCATCAGGGTAAAATTCCATACTGCTTTGGAAACCGCTTTTTGGGAAGAAGGCTTGACTTGGGATTTTTTCATTCACTTGTATCATGTTAGAGAGTATTGGTGTTAGTACAGCACTAGAGCACTGCTGTAGGATTAGCTTGGAAGAACAATCAGCTTTTACAGAATTGTTAAGATAGCTTCTCGTAGCTCTCTGTCTTGTTCGGCAGATATAACATATCTTTTTTCAGCATAGACAGCAAACTAGGTTTCCAACGTGAGGAGACTATTATTCCACAACCTTTAGTCAACAGTAACACATGCATACTGATAATCTATCAGTATTTGCAGAAGGATGTGATATGCAGTCACTCTTATTCCTGACATCTGTCTTGAGTAAGCCAGGACATGACAGATTTCTTGGGAAAGAGTTAGCCATGAATTATCTTCTCTCATCTTAAAAGTGAAGACAAATACTGCAAAAGAATAGGCATAATTTGGTAAGATCTATAAAAATTTAATATCTGCTGATGAGACTGCTTTCAGCAGCTGATGCTTCTTTTCTTACAACAGGCACCAACTTAATGCTCAGTGGCATATACTGGGATTTGAAGTCCTCTCTGTAGGTAACTACAAGTACCAGAGAACAAAGCTATATTAAAATCTTACCATCGTTCTTTAATGCTGTTTAAAGGGGTAGAACTTGCTGCTCCACAAAGCAGCCCAGCAATGTAACCTGCATGACTGCAGTACACTGCAGTCACCAAAACAGCCTTAATAGTTTCTCCTTAATATATTAAGGTAGCATAGCAAGACACCTTCCAATTTAATTAAGGGTCTGCCAGGAACTTACAAACTTCATTCTTCCTTTTTAAGGGGTACAAAATCCTCCTTCTAAAATTTCATTTACCTGCAGTCTGGTGTCCAAGTTGTCACCTTTTTTTTTTTTTTTTTTTCCGAAGTTCAGTAAAAATTTCTAAAAAATTTTTAAATTTTTTATAAAAAAAAAAATCATTTTTTTTTTTTTTTTTTTTTTTTTTTCTTTTTTCTTTTAATGGTTTGGGGTGTTTTTCTTCTCACCAGGATTCCTCACATTTACACTAAATACAGCTTCATTTTTCAAAATGAAATTTAACAAGCAGTACTTACAAGTGAGGAAGGCACTTACTAGACTAAATTCAATTGCTCTTCACTGCTATCCTTTATCTCCCAATTTTTACTGAAAGGCAAAGTAAGAACATACGAGGGAGTGAGAGGAATAATTTCATTAGTGATTGCTGAACAGACAATGCAGCCACAGCAGACAGGGCACCTGGAAGTTGGTATGGGGTTACTACTGTACTCTTCTTCAAATTCTGTTTCTCAGATTATCAATTCAAAGATTTCGAACATGGATTTGCTGTACATCTCCTGCAAACTGCAAGGAATAATGGCTGATTCCATTTACAACAAAAATGCTTTTACTTAAATTCTCTCTAAATATTGTGAACATAAGTTTTATAGGTGGATGCAAACACCAAAGAGATCACTAGTGATCAGTTTGGGCATTCACTCTTTCCTTTTTCCCAGACATTTGTGTGCGCTACCCGAGGGAGAGGCCTTGTGAAGACCTTGGGCCTTATGATGGTCATTGGATATGCCACTCTGCCCATTCCCTGGTGGCACAATCATCAATGACATCAGCAATTTCAATGATCCAGATTTTGTACTTCAGCTACAGTGACTTCTCCCCATCCCTGAAAAACAAAACAAACTAACAAAAAACAACACAAACAAAAAAGCAAACAAAACAAACCACCACCACCACCACCAAATACTACAACTTCCATCTTCTGAATCCACACTGATTTTTGTTTTCTTGGGACATTCATTTAAGAGGAAGCTTCCAGTTCAATTCAGTGCAGGAAGATCAGGTCATTCAATACAAAATTACAGTTATGGATGCTGAAACAGCACTCTATGGCATGAAGAATGCCTGTAGAAAGTCCTGACTGTGCTGTAATACTGTTTGCTGTCAAAAATAAAATTCACAGGCCAGATCCACAGCTTGTATAAATCAGTGTAGCTTCACTGGCACAGGATCTGGCTCACTGCATCCATTTAGATAGTTTCTCAAATGCCTGATCCTGCATTTTTATCCAACCACTGGTAAAAGACAAGTGAGGGTGAACTCACTCAGACATAATAAATAAATAATAATTTTTAAAAAGCACAGTAAAAAAAGGATATTCCTCATCTCTTTGTTTACTGTTAATGACATGCCTGTATTGTCACACACAAGAATGAAGATTAGGTTTTAAATATATCTGGTAATTATTTATTATAGTCAAATATATATATATAAACATATATATATATATGTATTCATTATGTTTATATAAATACATGTATTCAAGAAAATATTCTTTATATTCATATAAAAATTATCGAATTAATTATTTCTCAAAAATGCTTGAACTCAGTCAACAGCAGGGTCAAAAAATCCACCTGCAACTTTTTGTGTTTCTGTTCTTTAGAATGACAACAGGATTCGTGTCACAAAAAAAAAAATCAACAAAGGGATGTTTCTAGGAGGTGTGGATGATGGTTCTGAGGAATTCAGTGTTTGATACTTGTGGTGAGAGTCTTCTCTCTGGAATGAAGACATTAAATCACTATGTGATCCTTTTTTTAAATTATTATTAATATTATTTTACTCCTCTGCTGCTGAATTATGACTTGCCAAAGCCATACCATAAGTAACTAACAAATTCAAGATGAACTTTGAAAGGCCCCAAGCTCAAGTTCACTTTTTTTCTCTAACCAATAATGTCTTCTAGATAATATTAAATCCTCCTTAAGCCTACTTACATAATCAGGTAGTAAATGGTCAGTTGTTTTGAACCACAGATATCAAATGAATCACTCTGTCTTCCCTATCTGCCCAGTCAGTTCACTCAAAGATAAGTCATGCCATTTACCAATGAAGTGATTAAGAGGATTTCAGAAGAGAAATTGGGATGATTGCTACTGTAATGTTTCTATTACCTTGCTGCTTGTCATATGTCCCTTCGGGCAAATGCCATACCCCTTTACTAATATCACATTCTCTTATGCAATATGCAGAAATCTCTCCTTTCTCTTTAAAGTTACAGATCCATCTGTACACAAGTTAACAAAGTATAATGCAGAAGATCACAGCCTTCCATTATCTTGAATGTTTGATCTTAATGAGGCCTGACTGCACTTCAACTAAGTTAGAACAAAGTGTGTGAAACTATCAGGACTGTATTAGAAAACAGCACCCATATTCTTTGATGTTTGATTCCTTTCTTATTCATACGAAGGCAAGTATAAGCTAATATATTTTTTTCTTGTTATTCAAAGCAGCTAGTTGCAAAATCTGGAAACTGCAAAAAGGCTTTGCAAAGAGATTGCACTTCAAGATTGTTCTAAAGCTGATTGAAGGTCTGAAATTTATTTTCCAAAATGTATTTAAAAGGGCAATTTACTACAGCTTACAGTGCAACTCAAAATGTTTGAGTAGTAAGAAAATTATTCATACTCACTTAAAAGGGCAGAATTCCAGGTTTTCTGGACATAAAAATGGCATTTGCCCAAACAAATTGTTCTTTTAGGGATTTTGTTTTTTCTCTACACATGCCTACGTGTAGTATGATACCTGTTCTATCTGAGCAATGCAAATAATCAGTTTTCAAGAGTCAAACTTACACATGCTATGAAAATACATCAGTATGTAGCATAGCATAAGCATTGCATGTAGATATTTAAGACACATATATAAGGCACATATATAAGGCACTTACTTAAGGCACATATATACATATTTTATAACTAGAGCAAATCCGTGGACAAATGAATAATATTAGATGAAAGATTTGTAACATTTTTTTTTTTCTCATCAAATACCAAATGGACCTACAATAAATAAAAGCTTTACTTTTATTCTTTTTTTTTTTTTTTTTTTTGACTGAGACTTGAGACTAGCATGAGACTCTAGAATTATACAAAATTTTTGTTAACTCCACAGTCTATTTCTTTTTGCAATTATTGAGGGGAAGAATAAAGATCACAGAATCACATAGTCATCAATAGTCTAGGTTGGAAGAGACCTCCAAGATCACCGAGTCCAACCTCTGACCTAACACTAACAAGTCCTCCACTAAACCATATCCCTAAGCTCTACATCTAAACGTCTTGTAAAGACCTCCAGGGATGGGGACTCAACCACTTCCCTGGGCAGCCTATTCCGGCGACTAACAACCCGTTCAGTAAAGAAGTTCTTCCTAACATCCAACCTAAACCTCCCCTGGAGCAACTTTAGCCCATTCCCCCTCGTCCTGTCACCAGGCACGTGGGAGAATAGATCAACCCCCACCTCGCTACAGCCTCCCTTCAGGTACCTGTAGAGTGCTATAAGGTCACCCCTGAGCCTCCTCTTCTCCAGGCTAAACAGTCCCAGCTCCCTCAGCCGCTCCTCATAAGACTTGTTCTCCAGACCCTTTAAATGTTAATATAAAATCTGTGTGATTATCTAATAATAATAAAATTTGAAATTTAGCAATGTGCAGACTTCAGTAAAATCTACAGTCAGTAAAAAGTACAAGCTATAGAATTGATCTGTAGCTGATGTCTCAAATGCAAGTGTCCTCTGACCAGATTAGTAGGGGCAAGCATTTCCGATGACAAGGGAATAGAACAATAATTTAAGTTTTGCTTCAGTTCAGGAGAACTTCTCCTCTTCACATTAGTTGAACAACTTTACAAAGTTACAGATTCACCAATAGTTAGAGGGAGACCTAAAAGCTTAGTCTAGGTAATACATATGTGGATCTATGGAAAGAATTAAAGCCAATGGTGACTTGAGAGGGAATTAGAGATTGAACAGATGATACTTCACATACTGCCCTGTCTGCTAAGACCACTCCCATACTCATAATGCCTCACTCATGGTTTTTCAACACATAATGTTACCATATGGACTGGTGGTGTTGTGATGCTGATGCAGCAACATAAATGGCTATAATAAGCAAGAGGAAAACGGGATTGGCTTAGCATTAGTCTGATATACATGTTTTAATGTTTTAATTCTATTACTGAGAACAAGCGTGACCCTGAGCTTCAAAATCCGGTATGAACTAGATGACTGGTCTGCCAAGTCACCTGGTGTACTCTCTGATTCCTATCTGGGTGACTGGAGGATGAGCACTTGAAGGGCAAATAAAATATAACTCGAGTTTTAGTTTGCAATTGTTAAATACATCATCCCCATATAATTAAAACATTACCATACATTTTTTTCTGCAAGCTGGGTACAGTCGTGAATAAATACATTCAAGTAGAATTAAAAATTGTCTTTTGTAAGCAGTTTAGGGATTATTTTACCCTACATGTACTCTCACCGTGAAGCTGAGTGGTGTGTGTTGCATTTGCCATTAGCTGCAACTCTTAGGTGAAGAAAATACTTCTATAGCACAGTTAACGGAGTTATTACTGCAATACACGTAGCAGAACTTTTGTGCTATGATACTGAAGATTATAAATTTATGCCCTGCTGCTGGAAGATGCTGGGGGGTGGTCATTACACAGTCTGAGCTGAAGCTGATTTGATCTTGAAACTCAGCAGAGTAGCTTCCTGACTCAAGATCATAGTTATATAGTCTCTCTCTATAAAGGGTTGGATTGTGGAAAAAAAAAAAAGAAAAGAAAAGGGGGGGGCAAAAAAAAAAAAAGAAAAGCTCATCTCAGTTAATTACTACAGCCGTATCTGGCTCATTAGTGCCATTGACTCATGTGGTGGTAAAAAAAAAAAAAAAACAACAACTGTAAAGGTTGCACCCCAGCAAACTAAACATGAAAAATGCTCTTTTGTAATTATGAATGAAAAAGGAACACTGCTTTATGGTTAATTATTCCTTTGACCATCTGATATATCTATAACGTAAGGAGTAGACAATGAAAAAATACACAGGGTTTGCCAGAGAAAATTAATTTAAATTTAATTAGAAGCTGTGTTTTCTTTTTAAGTTGCCTTCTTAATATTCTTTTTATTCTTTTTTGTCTTCATCTCCTTATCCATTCCAAAAATTCTGCCAATAGAATTTACTGAACAATAACCTGTTATGCAATACAATGAAATGTACACAGTGGTTTTGATGTTAATAAACTATTCATAGGCCTAGAAATAGTTTTTGCAGAGTCTGGGGATAAAAATCTAAAGAATTTAATTTCTATAGACCTTACAAGTGACTTTTATATGTCCTACAAGATAACCCCAAACCACTATCTAAAAGAAATCATTTTTAATTAGGTTCTAAGGAGAAAATGATGGCCCCAGTAAAATCGTTAGAAAAACACTTTCCTTCCACAAGAGGTTCATTATACTCCATAAGTTTTTAGAAGAGAAAGAAATGCAGTCCTGTTTGATTTCTACAAGATCTCTATTCTTCTTATCCCTGCTAAAAGCTACACCCAGACTCCCCCTCGCTCATACATAGTTTCTCATACATCAGTTATGCATAAGCATAGGTACTTGATGGAGGAAAGGACTGAGGTGAAAATACTTCATTGTAATCATATCTTTAATTCCTAAAGTAGGAGTAAGGCATCTACCTAGTTTTGTGGATCTAAGCCAGAGTCACTCTCCATGACTTGCTATTGCATTATTTATTGTAATTTTTAAGGAGTTTTTAAAGTCACCTTATCCTGGGTTCAGTTGAGTAATATATAGATCACCTGTTTCTAAGTTAAAGAGATAAGCATGTTGTGATTTACTCTATTCCTAATTTAATCTCTTCACTTTTTAAGTTCTTAGTAGTGCTGCAGAAATAGGAAAAATGGTGGAGCTGAGTAAGTGCAGAATTATACTGTGCAATGGATGTTTACACAGAGGGTCTGAAATCATTACCAGTCCTTTGAGAGGGTCTGGAGAGACTAGGATTCAACAACTTGAATATTGTGCCATGCAAATAAAACAGAATTCCTGTTTTATTACCTTCTAGGAAGAGGTAATGAAAAGGGAAGATGAGTGTCTTTGTTACCATTTTCTATTTCATAGAACAATCATGCCTTAAAGCTCCTAAGACCAGTTCCTCAGATACTTGTTTGCAATGTGGGGTTCCAGACAAATAATGATATTTACAGAGGCTATTTCATCCTGCCAAGGACTTTAGGTCAACTGACTATCTATTTTGTTAACTGAGAGATGAGTACAGATGTGTACAAACATTCAAGGCACACATATATCATAGACACATATGCTTAAAAAAGAGGTAGGGTCTGAAATTAAGATCTCAAAAGAGGAAATTAACTCTCCTACCTACTGACTCACCCTAGCCTAGCCTTGTTTGAGGCTAGTCATGTGATCCATTGATTTGAAATCTAATTATGCCCTACTGCTAAGCACAAATGCAGGGAACTGCATGTACCCAAGGAGACATTTCAAAGAGCTTTCCTCCATGGAATGTCTGCAATACCTATTTTTAAATCAAGGACCCAAGATTTTGCCTCCACCGAAATGAAGCTAATCTCTGCACAGCAAACCAAAAGAGCATTCTCCTAATTAGCTTTGTCTGTATTAAGCCAGACACAAACATGAGAGGTTTCCACTGCAGTCCCCAGAATCAATCAAAACCTCTTTCAAATATTTCTTGTGCATTTGATAAATACATGGTCCTATATGACCGAAAAAAAATCCACTTTAAAAAAAAAAAAATGCTTGCTCTACATTTTAGTTATGGTGGCTGATGAAATTTTTGAATCCCAGTTCATCCTTTTGGATAAAATAGCATTTGAAAACAACTCTGCCAACAAAGGAATAGATCTGCATAGCCTGACTTTTCTAAGAACAAAGGAGCTGGAAAATCTTTCTTCACTGAAGAGCTGTTTCTTTTTAAAATGCAGTTCTTGTGACATCATGGATATCCTCATGTCTACAAAATACTGTCGGTTCTGGATTTTGTGTTTCCTTTGAAAAGATATCCAGCAGCCTAACAACAATGAACAGCTTACTGGGGATGAGATTCAGCATGCACTCAGAAGACCTCCTGAAACACTGCATAACCAAAAATTTCATATAAAAATGTATCACCCATAGTTTGGGTACTTTTTAAAATCTTGAAAATGAAATGAAATTAAACATGGAGAACATTTTAGTCTCATTATCACCAGCATATAGAATTCAAGCAAAATTATCACAGCCAATAATAATCATCAAACATCTGTGTTTTTAAAATTACATGATCACTAGAACATGGAAATCACTATCAGTTTCTAAGAACAGCTGTAGGATGGACAGTGCTCTTATAACCCATTAAAGCTATCTTAATTTGTACATCCTTATCAGCGTTCCACTGTCTCAACAAATTGATGCTTCATGGGAGCTTTATCTGAACACACGGTGTTCCATACCAGTGGCCCTGCAATCAGCAATAAAACATAACGAAACAATGTTAACAGCACAGTGTGCTAGTTTGAGTAGCATGTAATTCAATAAGTTTTGGTAGCTTGGCTAGGGTAATTCCAACCTGTCTGTAGATTCAGATAAAAAGATAGAAAAGACATTTACAGCAAGTCTAAATTGCACATGTATTCTCTATCACCTTGTCATTTCCCAGACCTGAATTGTTCCCAAGTCCAGACAGAAGGGACCAATGGCTCTGCAATCTATAACGGAATTAACCATGCTTTTGTTTTATGGGCCAGAAGAGAAGCTAAAATAAACCCTTTTCTTATGCCGCATCTAATTCTCCAGTTATATTGTTAGATTCTTTCAGCTTCATTTAAAATATCAAGTATCAGTTGTTGCTTAAAGCAAAATGCTGAATGCTGGACGTCTTTTTTTTTTTTTTTTTGTGTGTGTGTGTGTGTGTGTGTGTGTGTGTGTGAACTGATCCAATAGGGTAAAACATCTCCTTGTATGAAGCAGACTGCTAGATCTCTCTATCTGACTGCAGCTGCTGCCTTAGCATCTGCACCCTGTGCAATGGTGTGTCTGCCGGGGGGGATTTATGGTATGCACTGCAGGCAAAGGGGGGTGGGCAGCTGGGGGCACAGCAGCCAGGGTGCGGAAAGGCTGTGCAGTGCTGGCAGTTACCTCCAGGCTGTACTGCAGAAAAAATGGGAGAGCGCGGGAGCTGCTGACAGCCCACACATTGGATGATCGGTTTCTTTCTGAAATGAGGAAAGTAAAACAACACTCAGCAGTGATGAAAAGAAGTAAAAGAGCAGCCCTGAACTATCACTTCTCTCAGTGTTGCAGGGACTGGCTTCGTGCCCAAGGCAAAATTACATCTAAACTCTCACACGCAGCTGAGCGAAAAATGCTGGAGTGTGCAGGGACTATCTGAGTTGAAGTTCCCATTTCTATGTGATCCTAAAAACAGCTGAAGATCCCAACCTCAGGATTTGGCCTAAATGCTATAAATATATTTTTTTTTCACCCTTGCATAGCCTAATGCAGTGGTTTTCAGCAATGCAGAAGTGTCTCTATAGGAAACTTAAAACCCTTATCAAAGAAAGCTGCAGCTCAGAAATGGTTCCCCAGAACTGTGCTCTCACATCTGTGATTCACCGACACCACAGAACCTCTATGAGCAATGATTCCCTTCCCAAAAAAAGCAGCTGGTCTGTGATATTCACACTGTGAGGTACCACCAAGGGTAGGAGCTTCCCTAGATTTAAATGTGGGGATGGGGGGATGTTTGTCGATACTGTGAACATCCAAAGTGTCTTAAAACTACAACTGTAGTGGTATGAATTAAAAAGCTACAAACCCCTGAGTTTCCAAGTAGGCCTCAATATACAGATATATAATTAGATGAATTTAAATGAAAACTCCACTATGCACAGGTTATTTTATAATTGCCATCTGTGCAGAATTTTTATACTTTACACTGAAGCAATCTGCACTGCCCACTCCCAGAGACGGGAAACTGGATGAGAATAACTCCAGGTTGAGGTAGTAAGACAGTTCTGCAGCTATGTCCCTATACAGGAGACATGGGAGAGATGCTACAGATCAGTTACATGACAGACAGATATTTCATTTTTTAAGCTGATGAACACACTAGTTCATTACAATCTGAAAGGTGAAGCTCTTCAGACAGTTCAAACTGAAATCTATAATTCATGCTTTCATGTCTATATCTGCATTTTTTTCATTCCAATAGATAACATTGCCAGCCTTCTAAAGCAATGCTGTTAGCTGTTCTTTACACTGAGAGAGGGTCACTGTCTGTGAGATCAGCTTGTCTGAGAATAATCAACATACTGTACTCAACTCTTGTCACAGAAGAGAGCTGCTTTTGTTTCCTCCCCAGTTCAACTTTAATTTTCTCTTCTTAATCTGAGTTTTAAAGGGTCTTACAGAAGTGTCAACTCTGTGTTGCTTGTTGATGGAATTTCATTAGTCTAAGGTGACATTTCAGGTTTTGTTTTAATCATTTCTACTGTTATTGCTTCCTGCAGGGAAGAATTCTTTTAAATCGACAACACATTGCTGTGCAGAGTAGAGACCTCCCTTGGCAGGATATACGAAAAAAATCGTACTTCAATGATCGCTATTCATACCACAAAAGTGGGCAGAGAGTAATAAGGAATAAAGCAGTCAGAGAATCACTGAATATGGTCATCTTTTGCAAAAAGAGTAATGGAGGATAAGGCATGGTCTGTAGTTGTCGAGAAAAACTGTTTGGCATACAAAAGCAATTCCAACTCCTATTACCGTAGTCCAAAAATAAATCGGTGGCATTTCTTCCTGCACCAAACTTACAAATAAGTATGTATATGCATATGGATAAAGCCTGTATGACTATACCACAACCTGATTTGCAATATCCCTTATATAGAACTAGAAACATCCAGCAAAATGTGATAAAGGAGAATTTGAGAAATCTATAAAAAAATTATCTAGACCACAGCAGTCAAAGTCCAGCTCTATATTTTCTGTTGCCTAACACTCCTACAAATTTACACTTACCCTTGCCAGCTTTTTCCATTAGAATTAATGCCAGCAACCAAACGCTATTATATTAATTATTCTAGAGAAGCTTAACACCTAAATCACAAGCCCAGAATGCTCAATATTTATTGCTAAAGTTGTTCTATTGTCTGTGCATATAAACAGGATTTAAGCATTCAAAAATTAGTAAGATACAGAAATGTTTGACAAAGTTACTTTTGTATCTGCTAATTCCCTTCCTTTTGAGCTCAAAGGCAAGCTATTTTATCACTTGGTTTTATAACTCTATCTGGAACTTAAGATCTCAGTTTAAAATAGAGCTTTCTCCTATATACAAGAAAAGTGCGTTTTTGCTTATTAGGAACATCATGAGGAGTGATGTCAATCTTAATAATGAGATTATGAAAGCCACTGGACACATTTAAATTTTGTATTATTTAGACATTTATATTTTCCATTAAAGAAATGAATATTACAAGAAATGTGCTGTCAACACAAAATTTAATTTAAACCCAAGAGTTTGCCTTTTTTTCACCTTTTCTTCTTTGCATTTTAAGATTTTCCTGCAATTTTATTACACATATAACAGCATTGTGCTGGTGCGTGAACAGAAACAGAAACTGATTGGTGTTTATTCATTGCCCAAGCTGAAGGAAGTGCAGAGTGCATAGAGCACATGCATTAGCTATAAAAATTCTGTCAGCTTTAATAATTTACGTTATTATTAGTAACACTGTGTGAGCAGGCATGTTTCCCAGGATTCACTAAAAACAAGGCAGAGTCCAAAATTCATGCCTTTCCTATGGTTAGGCTTTATTATTCCACGGAAAATAACAAAACAGCTTAACAGTTAAAAATATACATGTTTCTCTATAGACCTCCTCAAACTTAGCTGCTGGTAGTTTTCCTCCCTTAGGATGCATTAATCTTTTCTCTTCAACAGAGCCAATCCAACTTCCTTTATATTTAGGTCATCATAATGAGTTACCTGCCTCGGTGAGTCACTGTGCTGCTATTGACAATTCTTATGATTTTATAATGAGATATTATTTTTAAGTGTCAAATTATATTACCTTCCTACAGTCAGTCATGATGCTTTCTGTACTTTGAAATGACTACCAGCCACATTTTTATACTGGCATTTGCTGCAGATGAAGCTACAGTCCATTTGAATACTACTGCTTTTTGCTGTTTTGAATAATAATAATTAAAAAATAAATAAAAATGCCAGGCTTCCCTGAGAGTTAATGGCCACCTCCTACATTTGATTTTATGCTTAGTGGGCTGAATAATAAGACTGGTCAGGAATTTTACAAGACATTATTTTTTTCAGAAAATCCTTGGCAAAAAGACAAATTTGTCAAGGCTTCCAGTGGAGTAGGAAGCCCAGAAAGCTTGTCAGCCCTGTTTAGAGGCTGTATCTGAGACCACCCTTCTGCCTGGTGCACAGTGAGGGGCCTGGTGGCCCTGGAGCACACAGCTTTGAAGCTCTGTAAGCTTGGCTTACACTGATTCTCCAAGAGTTTCTTGTTGCCTATCTTTGCATCAAGGTTTGAATAAGAAGGAATGCTGGTTTCTTCAGCAGCCCAAGGATCTTGTAATTTTTTTAGCCTCACTTGCTTGAAACTATCTGGGAATTTCTAGGTCATGTGAAATTTGTAAATCTTATTCTGCTATTAATATTTTGTGCTCTTATTTTTTACTTTTGTAGGAATGAGTTTCAGTAAACAGTTTTACTGTATAAAGGGATGGGGACATTTAAGAAGAATGGGACAGTCTGCAGGAAGTTGAAAATAATACAGAAAAATAAATTTTGTAAAAGGGGGAAAAGTCGTGGAGAGAGGTTTTGTGAAGTTATAGTAGATAACTATAAAAACAATTTTAGAGCAGTCAGAAAAACACCAGTATTAGGGATTATAAGAGAAAGAATAGAAAACAAAAACATTGACGTTCTCTTAAGTTCCTGACATTCCAACTTCTTGAACACTGTGACACATTTTAAAAGGATATAAAAGAACAAAAGAAAGTTTACAGCACAGTAGCTGAAATGACGAAAGACATGAAACAGATTCTGCATGGGACATGACCAAATGTGCTAGAATTCTGCAAAAAGAAACAGAGGAGGGCAAAACAACTGAAATCTAAAAAATAACAAGTGTTATAAAAAAAAAAAGAAATTATCAGGAATAGACCAGTTTCTGCCGTTTCTCCCTATGAAGTATAAAGTGTGAATCAGGACACAAAAGGAAATACTTTTTTATTTTTTATAATTTCTTTCTTTATTTATTTTCAGAAAACACATATTTAAACAAATGGATGCTGGAAAATTATTTGGGAGAGCAACCCAGTAGGAGTTATTAAATGTAAGTCCACTTTGGGGTCATAAATTCATCTGAGCTGAAAACAGTCAGAGACTGGACAAGTACTTAGCTATGGGAGGAAGCCTATGCAGTTGACCTGCTGTTTAGTGTGGGGGGTCTTTGATGTGTTCATAAAACTACTGTTGAAAAGAGAATACCAGCACAGAGGACAATCCTGTGGTGATACTGTAGCAGCATCAGCTCTGAGGTTAACAGTGGCATTCGTTGTGATAAAACCAAGTACCTGGGCAAACTTGCATCAAATACTAAAGAAACAAGCTAGCAGAAGGAAAAGCTATCAGGAGTACCACAGAAATAAAATCCCAGATAAATCCCAAGTTAAAAATACTGGAGAGTAAACCAAAAAATTATTATTACTCTTTTTGTTCTTTTCCTATTTCCTACATATCCACTGTGTGCTGCTACAGGAGAAGGATATTGAACTAGATAGATCTATGGCCTGACATGGAAAGGTCATGTTCGTAAGAACACACCTATGTTCGTGCTCTTAAGAAAGGATGGCAGAAGTAAGAGACCAGAAAGATTAGCAATTTCATACATTTTAGGGAACATGTTGACTAGATCTTCAGAGCTAACAATCTTCCAAGCAAAATACCTCCTAGAGAACTTAAAAAGGAGTCAGCATGGTGATATCAGAATAAAATGGAAAGAGGTAATATATAAGTGACAATATAAGACATGAGGAGGTTTGCTTTTTTGATTTTAAATTTCTGCATGAATTCTGGACTTAAATCTGAAAATAAGTGTGTGACTAGAGCACAAAAAAAAATGGAGAGCACATCTCACGAAGTGTGAATAATGTTCAAGACAGAACACTTAAATACTTAACATGGATGGTGGTGGAGGCAAGAGAACATAATTAACCCTTTCCAAAATGGATGGGTATCTGCATATTGAGTGGGATGTTTTAATGTTTCTAGTTACATAAGTAATTTCCTTTATTACTATATATATGTGTGTATATATATATATACACACACACATATATATATATATATTCACACCCACACCTCAAAGTATCTCTCTTTTAATTCAAGCAGTGTAGAGAGATTAGTTGAGTCAGTAGAGATGTTTTCCAATAACGGAGCAAAATAATAGACAAATCTACTGGTGGTCTAGGAGCCTGAAAGAAAAACTGAATCTTCTCTGGTGGAATGCTACCAGAAAATACACCATTCATGACTGTAATACAAACAAAATATCTAAGTAATAATAGGATTCCACCCTACCCACCACTAGTGCAGATGGAAACAATTTATTTTCCTATTGCTCAACAGCTTTCAACCTATCAAAGCTACACAGTAAAATAAGAAGACAAATAAAAACAGTGGATTTTTTTTTTCCACAACACGTTTCAAAGTTAACCTTCATGACTAGAGAACACAATGAACAGAATATTTGACCGAGAGCACTATACAGATGTATATTTGGACACACTCACACAGCTGTGCATGGTGTAGACATATAAAACCTTTTTTCTTTTTCCCACCCTTTCTGGAGTAAGTTTCTGCCTCTTAAATCACTTTGAACAGCTGAAAAAAAATGTTCCCTTTGATTCTTGTTTATGTATTTATTTGGCCAAAGTTAGATGCCCATAGGGAAATTATTGAATCACTGATTTTTTAATTGTAGCTATTAAATGTTAAGGGACTTGTTAATTGCCCCTACAAGTTCCTTTGCATTATATACTACTTTGCTTATACCCCCAAAATTCAGTATAGAGGAATATCCTCTAAATTGCCTAACAGCCAGAATTCCAGTGCAGACATAGAGAAGTGGAACACGACCTACAGAGAGGCAGATCAGCCAGCCCCCCCAAATTGCTTACATTTTATTTTTACTAAAATTTATGTTTATTGCACAGCATAATGTGTCCTTCTTATAATCTCAAAAGCCAAGATGAACCTCAACCCATCTTTGTTACCAGTTCCACTAATCTGACAGGGTTGGGTTTAAACTCCCATTTGAAACAGGATATAGTCAGGCATATCTCATGCTCATACAGAGCAGTAGTGAGTTTATTGTGAATCCAGTAGTTTAGGGCAATTTTAAAGTTTGGGGCCTTTCTCTATATTATATGTGAATCAAAACCAAAATTGCTCATTAATTCAGCTTTCCTTCTAAATAAAACCGAGTCAATATCCTCAAGCAATGTCAAAGAGAAATACTGCTGGCTATGTATATTTTCAGAACATGCAAATTGTTTCTTTTTTACTTATGGAAGTAAAATTCTCAAAATAATTACAGTTGGATTATCAAGTGCATTCCCCCCCCCCCCCCCTTTTTTTTTCCTGCAATCAAAAGACTTCAATTAAAAGCATACTTCCTACTTAAACTTCTCTGTCCTGCTTTACATGACATCTGCCAGATGTCATGTGTAGTTACATTTCACTTTGCAGTTTGAAAGCATTTCCATGGGTGTACAAAGAAGCTGTGACTCTTAACATGCTTTCAATAGCAATAAAGAGCAACATTTGAAGATAATCTGCAAGCAGATTCTGGATCTTGCTGGTTTCATGTTTAGGTAATATAAAATTGGACATGTTTAAAAAATATACTTTATATATAAAAATAAATAGATCTAGCAGTGCAGAAAACCAGAACACAAAACACAGAACACAAGAAAGAAACTTGATAATATCAAGAAGCTCATGAGATGCAACGGTTTGCAGAGCAAGGGAACCCTGCCTACATTCCTGGGGGTCTGTCACTGAACTGTAAACCATGAAAGATGCTTGCATTAGAAATAAAAAGGATATAAATATTAATTTCTGATTGTCTGAAAGGGAACTTCCACTTACTTCCATCCAAAGTTTTTGTTGTTGTTGTTTTTCCTAGTAAATGGTTGTTTGTTCACTTTTGTTTTTCACCTACTGCTATTCATTAGAGACTTAGAAGTATTTTACAGAAGCACCACATAGGCAACACAACAGTCACTCAGCATTAGCCTTATTCTGATGCCAGAGAAATTGATAAAGTGGGAGCAAAGATGATTCAATATTATCTCTCACCTATTCAACATAAATCTAGATATAAACAAATGATAATTCAAATGAAAATCTTCAGTCAACATCCAACGAACTATTTGTCTTCTATGTTTAAGACAATGTTCAAAATATTTTTAGTTTTATGCTGCATGGCCACACAGGCATTTTTATGCACTAACAGCTTAATTACATTGGTTTCTCTCCTTTCTAGAGGAGCTGTCACTAAGATTAAAAGTGTTGTTCAAGGCACAACTAAGCAAGAAGGTGACTTTAGGGTTCATTATCTAATTGATCAAACAACCTGCTAATTAAATGTATCTGGGCCTAATCAAAGTACAGACAATGCAGAAGCATAGTGAAACTGTCAGCTAGGTGCATAAGACTCAACCATCACGGCGACTGCAGCTCAGTATTTTACTTAATTACATTAAAGCTAAGATTTTCAAAGGAGCCTAGCAGAGGGAATTGGCTGTCTACCTTACACTGCCCTGCATATGTAATGCCATGATTTGTGGGTGCCTGTATCTTAGCAATAAGATCCATTTCACATGACTGCTCTTGCCAAGCTTGGTCAGCTCGTACAGTTTTGACACAGAAATATGAGTCTAGTGCAAAATCTGGGTTAAATTATCTAAGTGAATGGTCTTCTTCATGGTGCCGAAGTCAGACATACAGATCTGCCATATGTTTAGTGTTCAATAAGAAACAGAACAAATAACAACAACAACAAAAAATGTTTCAATTGATTAAAAGCAGTGAGCTGCTATAATGTATATACAAAACTGCTTTATGCCATTTCTCTCTTAACTCTGTACAAACGGTGGCATTTTATTTTTCATCAAGGCCTATCCCCATTCTGAAAATACAAATAAGCAGCTGATGATGCCTCATTCATGCAAGCGTTCAAGGCCAGGTCGGATGGGGCTTTTAGAAACCTGGTCTGGTGGAAGATGTGCCTGCTCAAGGCAGGAGGGTTGGAACTACATGATCTTTAAGGTCCTTTCCAACCCAAACAATTCTGTGATTTCTTATGACTACTATGACTTAAAGCATTTGATAAGGTCTGTAACTCATAAAAATAAAAAAATAGGGTGAAAGTACTGTGTTCTCTACATGCATATAACATTTTCTGAACTCAGATGATATGACAAAGACAGTGAGATCATTTGAGAACAGATTTAACAGTCTGGTTGATAACACAGGTTGGAGCCAGAGGTAATATATGCTTACATCTATCTGAACAATAACAGTTTGGTGTCAGTGATTCAAGACTAATCTATTCAATCAGGTGGTAAGATCCCCTGCACTCAAGCAGTTCTTATGCAAAGGTGAACCACATTCTTTTTCATTACTGTTATTATACATGTTGTGATAGCATCTGGAGGTCCGAATCATGCCTGTAACACTGAAAGATACCTCAAAATTCACCTTAAAAGTGAGAACAGATGCAAGATGATTTGTTTAATGCCATGCAATGAATCAGAAGCACAACTATGACCGAAAAACACTGGCATCATTCTTCTACTCTAACTCATAGGCAAAACTCCAGTTGTTTAATGATGCATATAAAAACTCTAAGGCATGGCTCTGCCTGGTGTCACTCCTGGTTAGAGACCAACTGTACATTGCCGCACAGTAGCTTGCCCTGGAGCTGAACATGGTTATCGCCTAACATTATAGAGTGGTATCTCCAGAATGGAAGAAATTAGTTGCTAATGCTGTTCACACACAGCTTGCCACATATCTACTAATTGGTTAAGTGTTTTTGAACTTCTGATTACTAAGAAAGATACGTACCAGTAACCACCAACTGACAGAATTATCTTCTGTGAGGTGATTTGCAGCCACTTGTCTGCGTACAGTAGAGGTCTCTGGTAATAATATATATGAAAAGTAGGATGAATCTCATAATGCACACTGTGCCTCTTAAACATAAAATTGAAATAGATAATGTAGTTTTATACATTTGAACAAAGTAAAATTAGTGGGTTCCAAAGACTCTAATGAAATTCACTTCAATGTGAACAGAAGGTGAGAATAGGAGGGAAGATAGAGTAAAAGCCTGTTTTTACACAGACTCTGCAGTCAAGCCAGATCTCAGAGACCCTGACTTTAATCATGTTCTTAAGCATTGTAGCTCTTCCATATGGGAAGCATCACCTGGTTTTAAACCAACTTTCTACTGATATAAGTTTAGCATATTTACTAACAGCTCTTCAAAGATTATCAACATACTCTGATTTGAATTTCAGCCATTATGAGATCACCTAGCCACTGGATCTGAGATTCTTACTAAACTGAGTTTAGTTCTGTTGCTATAACAGTCTCTGAGGCATTTCATATGCCTCAGAGACTGTTATAGCAACAGAAATTACAACATAAGTCTTTTAAATGAAAATATTTAAGCATTGAACAAAAATGTCCACGGAAAGTTCATGTGTACATCAGGAAGGAAGCATGCACATATAGGAATATACATGTGTATATGTATATGAACTGAAATACCGAGTTCCGGTTATGTTACAGAAGAAATTTCATATATGACCTGTAGCTTTCAGAGGCAACAGACCATTAATCTGCAGTGCTACTCAATTCCCAGCAGCCCTTTCTGTTCTTCAGTTTTACTTTTTGAATTATTTTTTACAAGGAAATGAACTGAATAACTAAACTTGAAAAATGAAAATAAAACATATCTTAACATGCTTGTGTAAGAAGCCTTTAAAATTTTTTTTAAAAGGAGCCTTTCTTTAAGCTGGAAGCCCATCAAAAAGAAGCATTAATTCAGAAACAGAATTTGCCTGTTCCAAAAGTTTAGCACAGCTAGCAGTTTCAGAGTCTACAACCTGGATGGAGTCAAGGACACAGATTTGGGAAGAAATTTCATCTGGTAAACCTATAAACGTCTAAGGTATTAAAACCTTAAGAAATTGAGGGGAATTATTCAGATTCAGTTAAAAAACCTTGTGAGATTTATTTTTTTCTAATTGCTTTACTGAACTAGGGCAGAGTCAAGGAAAATTCAATGGTTGGTAAAATAGGCCACAACAGCAATAGGTCAAGCAATATTTTCCATCCCATAGAGTCTGAATCAGATTTAGGCAGATGCCAGCTTTGCTCATACCCGGATACCCTTCTGCAATGCTGAAAATCTCAAGAGCTCACTAGAAAATGGTCTGAGATGACAATATTTTTTGCTCTTGCTTCAGTAACAAAGGATTCCCAGTTCAGGGTTTACATTTGCCTAGAGCATTTAAGAATTGCATTTTGCATCTTGCCCTCCAAAGGCTTTGCAAGAGAAAGCTATTTCAATCTTTGCATCTTCTGTAAATGCGTATTTATTATCTCATGTATCTCAAGTACATTTTTAAAAAGAGTTATTACAGACAAAAGGGTGGGAACTAGAAGTGATGAAGGTGGAGCAGTTTTACTGAAGTTTTACTATTACGGTTTAACAACAACAACAAAAAGTTAATACTCAAAAAAAAAAAAAAAAAGATTTAAGGATTTTTGGATTTTTGATTTCACTTCAGCTAGCCTCTCAAAAGTATTCAAGAAATTAAGGAGGCAGGAACAGATGACTTGTCTCTTGCTTCTACTCTGTGCCTTTGCCAGAACATCACCTTCCTTTCTATCATGAAAATAGAATCATAGAATCATAGAATTATAAAGGTTGGAAAAGACTTCCAAGATCATCTGGTCTCACCATTGCCCTACTGCCAATGCCACCCACTACAGCATGTCCCTAAGCACCAGGTCCAACCTTTAATATCCTGCCCCAAATCCCTGCTTTATTAGAACTTAGCAGCAATTCAGTGAGTGCAGGTATTTAGCGCATCAACATCTAATGCAAATATCTAACAGCCCATCCCTGTTTGTACATACACAGAAAGAGTACGGAATGAGCAATGTAATATCCCCTATACTCTTCTACTGAAATGTTGGCAGTGCAGCAAAACATTAATGGTCACATTTTAAAACATTTGTGATATTAAGAAGGAAGAAAAGCAACAGGAGCTCCTGTAGGGTGAAAACAATACATCTTGAATTGAAAAATCAGGGGTTTGGATGTTTTGAACGGGGTCATTGGCTCTCCTATTTCTACCCAAAGGGGAACCAAAGCAGGGAAAGGTGGGATGCTGTGGCACAGACTATTTACACTGCACATCAGTGGCAGAGCAAAGAAGAATTCAGTTCTCTGACTTCTAACTCACTTCATTTCCTCCACAACAGATGCATTATCTACTAAAGAAGAGGTAGTAGAGCCATCCAGATCAGTGAGTAATTGCTCGTCTTAATCCAGCAATCTGCATTTTATTTCCTCATAGTACTAACAAACACCGTGCAAGATGCCCAGCCAAATGAGAATGCTGTTTTCTCTCCTTTTGAAAAGCAAATGATCCTTGCATGATTTGCAGTTACTGTATTAATTATGAAAACATCTACTTACTTAGGATTTTTCTAAACCACTCTGAAAGTAAAACCATTTAAATGTTGATTCAGTTTCAGTGCCCAAGTGAACTGCCCCCAAGGAATCCCAGCCGCTGAATCGCTTGAAAATGCCCTTGTAAATTAGCAAGCACTGCACAAACACTGCTGGCAAATTCAATCATTTCTATGTCGTGCTGCATTGTTATCTGCTGCTTACTTCATTCTTCCTTAACTCCATGTAGGTTAGTGAGATGATACGAATGACTTTGCTTAAGTGGCACTGACTCTATTAATACTTAACTTCAGAGAATAATAAAAACAGAGCCAAAAGACTTTAAACTATCACTTGCATAGCATTTCCTCGTGCTCTCTATTTTTTAAATATCTATTATCTCTTCAATGATACTTTTCCATTAACAAAAATCCTTTGTACAGTAATTGAGCTTAATGTAGTGCTATTAGAAAAAAGAAATGTAGAAGATCAAGGTTCAGGCTACAGAAAATCGGATGTCTTTCAATCCCTATGGACTTCCACAGAATTAACCAGGTCCAGGATTCTGAAAACCAGATGATGCCTATGCTAAGGCTGTCAGCGGCTTCTATTACAGCTGTTGCTGTATCTGCCCTTCCAGAAAGCAGAGCCTCGACAGCCCTTAAATAAAATAAAATCACTCGTTTATTTATTCTTTCATTGCTTGCTTCTCAAATTACAGGAGAACTGAGAAAAATACTCAAAAGTATGCTTTTCAATGAAACTGAAATATCTGATATATTCTTTCAACAGTAAAGGTAACAATAGCATATTAAAAAGTCAAAAAACAGAGAATTATATTCCTACTATAAATTTGCATTACAACCCTTCAAGCAGCCACTTTGTGAGTGCAAACTCTATATGTAAAGGATAAAAAGTAAGATTTGAAAATTTATTCTCATATTTTATAAAAAGTTTCTTAAGTTTTAGACCTCTTGACTTCATCGTATAATTATTTTGATCAGGATCAAAATCCTGATATTAGTGATTAACGTGATTACATAAGTATTTAAATGCCTGAGGTACTTTAAGTTAAATATAAATTAGAAAAAAAGGATGTATTTATATATCTTTTCTATTTTCAACATAGGTAATTTTCGCAGAAGATTAGGAAGCAGTTTCTAATTCTAATAAAAGGCATAGACCATTTTATATAACTTTGTACTACACAGCTTTTCATTAAAACAGGGTTAAAAATGTTAACTCTCGGTGGAGTAGTGATGATTTAATTAAAGTTTGCAAATGCTGTGTTTCAAATATTTGTAAAGAAACATGAAAGATATGCAGAGTAATTCTTACTACAGTATTACAAGTGTTATTCCCTGACAGCCTATTAATATTTCCCCATTTTATTCCCCAAACTCAAATAATTCTAATGTTGTTCTCAGACATATTACAAACCTCCTGCCTCTTCTGTTCTTTTAGTTTTACAAACTCACAGCAATCGGTGCTGTCTATATTTGTATAGATAAGTACATGTTCTTTCGTAATTCTGGAGCGATCCTTTCTTGCATTGCATGTTAATAGAAATGATTAAGCAACATTTGGGTAGAGAACTATAGCCCCAGTTGGCTGCCCCTCCTTCCAGCTAATATTTTAGCCTTAATGAAGTTAGTCATCTTACATTAAATATAATGGTGCCAGGCAAATTGTGAATGATGCCAATAACTTGTGTAATTTTTTGAAAAGCCACTTTAGCTGTTAAATTGTCCTACTTCTTCTTTCTCGTGATTTTGGTAATGGAATCATTTGAAATTATGGCAAGCTAAAAGCATAAATAAGCTATAAATAAAACGGTGTATTTTGTTATAACACAAGGAGAATGCCATTCCTGGGTTTGGTCTTACAAGCACTTAATGCAGCCATATTTGTTACTTACATATGAGATTTATTTACACTGTGAGGATAGACTGGTTCCATGCAAAAGTGGAGTAGATTGTAGTATACAAAATAAATTAACTAATTATTCTGCACTTATGATATTTAAGTAAACCATAACATTCGTCAGAATAGGAATGATACCTTAAATTTCAGGAACCTGGTGAAATTCAGATTCCATCAGTCTAAAACTCCAGTTACAATTACAAATGTTCTTCAGTACTTCTTTCACAAATCTGTACTGTGTACTCTTAAGAGGCTTCCCTAGACTTAGCTGTGTTTCAGAGATTATAGCACACACAAAGCACTCATATTGTATTGGGGGGGGGGGGGGGGGGGGGGGGGGGGGGGGGGGGGGG